>NW_026911844.1:65000-66814 GCF_963692335.1 Osmerus eperlanus
AAATTGAAAAACAGAAAAATGCTGCAGTCCAAAAAAAGCCTTTCGAAGACATACAATATTCAGCTGGAGAAAGGCCGATATTTTGAGGATGTGTGTGTGTTTGTGTGTGTCAAAAGGGTAAACTTATAGCCATTAGTTCAAGGTAAGCAATAGACCCTTGTGTCATGTTTATTATTTGATTCCATTCAATTCTTATCTTGGGTGCAGTTCTTGGCATAAGTGTAACCATAAGAGCAATTCTGTGTCCCAGTTAGCACACACACTAACATACACACACACACACACACACACAAACACACACACACACATACACACACATACACATACACCCCCACTCACATATATTCACACAAACACACACAGACTGGAAGTTACATATTCTGCATTCCGGCACTGCTAATGATCAGGCAAACTGCCAACCTGCAGAAAGCCCATCCCGAACACGGCAAGCAGCAACTTCTCTCCCACCTGGGATTGTTCCTCCTCCCCATCCCTTTGTTTCTCTCCCTCTCTCCCACTCCCTCCATCTCCCACTGTCTCCCGAGAATGCCGCTTCAACTCTCCAGGGAGGTCTGTGACGCATGTCACTCTCACACACAGTAGTGTTTGGAACGTACACACACACACACCTTCTTTCCGATCCACCGACACAAGTGTGTTTTAGCCCCCCTTGCCTGCTACCATCTGGAAATACCTAATCAGTCTGTAAAAATAGCAACCCACAATCTATCTCCCCCTCTCTGTAGTTCTTTCTCTCTTCCACATATGGGACCTGTGTATAGGTTAACTAATTGCAGATGAAGAACATATGATTCAATTAACAACTTAAAGGAGAGTCCTGATTATTTAAAATGTTTCCTACAATTCATATTTAACACCTTTCCAATATTTGTTCTATTTTTTTTTACATTTACTGACTTGTGTTACTAAAAAGCATATAAAGAAATAGGAAGGATTTACAGTCATAGGTGGTGAAACATTTAAAGAACAAATGCATACCCTGACACACATTTCAATGGACTCAATTATTCTGGAAGGTTACCCCAACAAAGGCAAGGTTTTGCAAGCTAGAGAACTCCTTACTCTTTTAGTTCTAAAGATGAGAGGCAGACCTAACTAACTGCTACAGAGGCTTACCCTCGACCAATCATAAGCTGTTTTACTGCGTGGTGGGTGTCACTGAGGCCGGGTCACCAGCCTCTGAAAGGTATCAGGAGCTTGCAGATGGGAGTGGGAGGTGTGTCTGTGTGGTGGGTGAGGGAGAGACAGGCAGTAGGCGAAAGAAAAGGTGAAATAGGAAAATAGAATGAGATATGTATAGACCGAAAAAGATGCAGAGGGAGAAAGAATCAGGACAGAGAGAAGGAGGTGAGAAATGGAGAAAGAGGCAAAGAGGGAAGCAACATTGTGAAAGATAAGACACACACAGAGAGGGAGAGAGAGAGAGAGAGAGAGAGAGAGAGAGAGAGAGAGAGGGAGGAGGGAGGGAGGGAGGGGAGGGAGGGAGGGAGGGAGGGAGGGAAAAAGGAGAGTAGTCAAAGTAATTATGTTGGATTCCTTTGAGTTTCTCTGGAGCCCCCCCACAGACAGCCTACGGAGCTCCCTCTTTTACAGTTCACACTGAACTGTTAATCACACACACACACACAGTTGCTGAGTCGCACGTCACATGCACACACATCTGGTTAGGCCTAATAACTGGGCCGCTGTCATTGGACTGTGACAGACAGGGATTCAATGTCTGGCGTTAAAACGCCTTACACATTCTCATAACACATTGCCCTCACACACTCCACGGGGCGCCCACCCCCCGC
>NW_026911845.1:0-4000 GCF_963692335.1 Osmerus eperlanus
CAACCGACGCAAGCAAGCACACCCTACAATTTCCCCAGAAATTGTACCCTCTCTAGTTTCTTGCTATATCATCAATATCAACTGCTGTGCATCCATGTATTTGTTTAGTTCTGAATGGTGGATGTTGGAACATGTCGAATGCGGTTATTTGTGTTCGCTCTTGTGTGTCTGTATTTGTGTATTTGTGGGTGGGTGTATTTGTTTGGGAGAGAGAGAAATAGATGCCAGAGTTTGGTTTTGTCAACACTTGGGTGAGTTTTGTTGGTGTGGTAGTGTGTGTACATGTGTGTGTGTGTGTACATGTGTGCGTGTTTGTGTGTGTGTGCCTGCGTGTGTGCATGCGTGCGTGTTTACTGAGCTAACAGCTGCCACAGACACTCTGCTGCTCCCTGTAGGAGAGGTGACCTCGGCTGAGACAGGATCTCCATCTGGCTGCCCTGTAGAGCCCAGAGTAACTGATCTGTAGAGCCCAGAGTCACGGAAATGTAGAGCCCAGAGTCAATGATCTTTAGAGCCCAGAGTCACTGATCTGTAGAGCCCAGAGTCACTGATCTGTAGAGCCCAGAGTTACTGATCTGTAGAGCCCATAGTCACTGATCTGTAGAGCCCAGAGTAACCAATTTGTAGAGCCCATAGTAATCAAACCGTGGATGGAAGAATGAAAAGGAGGGGAGGATGAATTGGCTGGGAGGGATGGAGGGAGGGAGGGAGGGAGGGAGGGAAGGGTGGAGGGAGGGAGGGAGGGAGGGGGGAGTGAGGGAGGGAGGGAGGGAGGGAAGGGTGGAGGGAGGGAGTGAGGGAGGGAGGGAAGGGTGGAGGGAGGGGGGAGTGAGGGAGGGAGGGAGGGAGGGGTGGAGGGACAGAGGGAGGGAGGGATGGAAGGGATGGGAGCGAGGGAAGGAGGGAAGGGTGGAGGGCGGGAGGGACAGAGGGAAGGAGGGAGGAAGGGATGGGTGGGAGGAATACAGCAATCATCAGAAACAGGCCTTGTTACATGAGCAGATATGAGGAGGGACATATAGTGTATAACCTGGATGGACACAGTGGTCTGTTTCTCATTTGGACTCATCTCTAGTGTGATATCACCCTCTCAAGTGAAACCAACTGGAATGATAGAGAAGAGGAGGGGGAGGACGGGAGGCGGGGGGAGAAAGTGGGCTCTCTGGACTATACTGGATGAGTAAAGAAACAAACATACATCACTCTCTCTCTCTCTCTCTCTCTCTCTCTCTCTCTCTCTCTCTCTCTCTCTCTCTCGCTCTCTCTATCTATATATCTTTCTCCCTCTCTATCTATCTCTCTCTCTCTCTCTCTCTCTCTCTCTCTCTCTCTCTATCTCTCTCTTTCTCTCTATCTATCTATCTCTCTCTGTCTCTTTCTCCCCCTCTCTCTCTCTCTCCCCCTCTCTCTCTATCTCCATCTGCTCTCCTTCTCTCCTTTCACTCTTTTTTTTCTCCCTCCCTCCTTCCCTCCATCCCCCTCCCACCCCCCCATACCTATCTCAGCTCATTATCCCCTCTCTCCCTCTGTCCTTCACCCCCCCTCTCCATTATGTATCTCTCTCTCCTTCAATTCTCTACCCCTCGCTCGATTCATTCTCTGTCTCTCATCTATTCTACCTCTTTCCCTCCCTCCATCTCTCCTAGGCCACCCCATCTCTTCATCTAGGGTAGTGGGGGGCTAGATTGATTAGGTTGCTTCTGTACTTATATCCTGCAGGAGAGGGAGGGAGTGGAGGAGAGGAGATAGGGAGGAGGAGAAGAGGAGGAGAGGGGGAGGAGAGAATGAGGAAATAGAGGAGAGGAGGTGGAGGTGGAGGGGATGAGAGGACGAAGAGAGTGGAGGAGGACAGGGAGGAGAGGGTGAAGAGAGTGGGAGAAGGACAGGAGGAGAGGGTGAAGAGAGGGGGAGGAGGACAGGGAGGAGAGGGTGAAGAGAGTGGGAGAAGGACAGGGAGGAGAGGGTGAAGAGAGGGGGAGGAGGACAGGGAGGAGAGGGTGAAGAGAGGGGGAGGAGGACAGGGAGGAGAGGGTGAAGAGAGGGGGAGGAGGACAGGGAGGAGAGGGTGAAGAAGGGGGAGGAGGACAGGGAGGAGAGGGTGAAGAGAGGGGGAGGAGGGGAGGGGAGAGGTGCTGGTCAGCATCGTGCCATGTGTCCAGATGGTGGATGGTGAGCTGCCCAGCTGCCCTGCTGCCCAGTAAGGGGTCCCCGTCCTTCAGCTGCTTGAGTTATAAAGCTGATAAAATAGAGCAGAGCGCTGTAGAGTTCATTAGAGTAAACTACAGTAGAGTTCAGCAGAGTAGACTACAGTAGAGTTCAGCAGAGTAGACTACAGTAGAGTTCAGCAGAGTAGACTACAGTAGAGTTCAGCAGAGTAGACTACAGTAGAGTTCAGCATAGTAGACTACAGTAGAGTTCAGCAGAGTAATCTACTGTAGAGTTCAGCAGATAGACAACAGTAGAATTCAGCAGATAGACTACAGTAGAGTTCAGCAGAGTAGACTACAGTAGAGTTCAGCAGATAGACTACAGTAGAGTTCAGCAGAGTAGACTACAGTAGAGTTCAGCATAGTAGACTACAGTAGAGTTCAGCAGAGTAGAATACAGTAGAGTTCCGCATTACATTTAGTCATTTAGCAGACGCTCTTATCCAGAGCGAGTCAGCAGATAGACAACAGTAGAATTCAGCAGATAGACTACAGTAGAGTTCAGCAGAGTAGACTACAGTAGAGTTCAGCAGAGTAGACTACAGTAGAGTTCAGCAGATAGACTACAGTAGAATTCAGCAGATAGACTACAGTAGAGTTCAGCAGAGTAGACTACAGTAGAGTTCAGCAGAGTAGACTACAGTACGAGTCCAGCAGATAGACTACAGTAGAGTTCAGCATAGTAGACTACAGTAGAGTTCAGCATAGTAGACTACAGTAGAGTTCAGCATAGTAGACTACAGTAGAATTCAGCAGATAGACTACAGTAGAATTCAGCAGATAGACTACAGTAGAGTTCAGCAGAGTAGACTACAGTACAGTTCAGCAGAGTAGAGTAGAGTAGAGTAGAGCAAAGCAGAGCGCTGTAGACTAAAGCCCAGCAGAGCAGTGAGGTGAACTACACACATACAGAGGAAAAAACGTTAAAGCATTATACTGATATTTCATCATATTATAATCGATCAATGTTCCAAAACATCCACTGGCTGCATGTGAACAGGAAACCAGGGCTACAATTATGGGCTGCCACTTCTAACATATGATCCCGGCACATGGTGTGGATGTGTGGGTCCGCATGGTCTCTGTCTCTACTGGTGATGTCTGTAGCTATGGTGATGTCTGTCTCTACTGGAGATGTCTGTAGCTATGGTGATGTCTGTAGTAGCTGAGTGAGAGAGGAGGAGGTAGGCAGTAGTGAGAGGGGTGAGGGTAGAGAGGGAGGTGTGAGGGAAGGGGGAGTGAGGGACAAGAGGAGTGAGGTAGGAGAGGGAGGACAGAGGGAAGGATGAGAGAGAGATGGAGGAGAAGGAGGAAAGAGAGATGGAGGAGAAGGAGGAGAGAGAAGAGGGAGAGGATGGAGGAGAGAGAGATGGAGGAGAAGGAGGAGAGAGAAGAGGGAGGAGAAGGAGGAGGGAGAGAGATGGAGGAGAGGAGGAGAGAGAAGAGGGAGAGAGAAGGAGGAGAGAGAAGAGGGAGGAGAAGGAGGAGAGAGATGGGAGGAGAAGGAGGAGGGAGAAGAGGGAGCAGAAGGAGGAGAGAGAAGAGGAGGAGAAGGAGGAGGGAGAGATGGAGGAGAGGAGGAGAGAGAAGAGGGAGGAGAAGGAGGAGGAGAGTGGAGGAGAAGGAGGAGAGAGAAGAGGGAGGAGAAGGAGGAGGGAGAGATGGAGGAGAAGGAGGAGAGAGAAGAGGGGGGCTCCACTCCCCCATGAAGACATTAGATGTTTTAGTCCTTTCAACCTGTTCTCTAATCATCCAATCACAGCCTGCCTCTCTCGCCTCACCTCTCCTCATCA
>NW_026911846.1:0-14329 GCF_963692335.1 Osmerus eperlanus
TGTAAAGGAACTAGGGAGGGGGGAACTATGATGAGAGACTTTTGTCTGTAGTCTGCAGCAGACACACAGACTGAGATGTGGTTGATCATTGACCTCATGTTTACAGCACGCAAAGCTAGCGCCAAATGTGACAGCACATTCGACTTTTTCCATACGTATTGACGTAGAGTACATGGACATGTGCTTACACAATCAAGAGAAGGCCGTAGAAAAAAGATTCAGAGAAGTCAACAGGATAGGTCAATTTCAAAGGAAGTTCTGTGAGAGGAAAGAGAAAAGAGAAAATTACAGAGGTGGAAATGAGTTTTAGAAGAAAAGGATTGCATTTTTGTACCACTACGGTGTGTGTGTGCGTGTGTGTGTGAGAAAAAGAGAGAGAGAGGGAGAAAGAGAAAAAAAACACAAAGAGTGATACGGAGGCAAAGACCACTTCAGAAGTGACTCTTACCAAAGTGTTCATGTGGAATGGCCCTGGTGTCAGTCTTAAAGGTCTTTTTCTTCTCCAAGGCAGCTCGGACGAGAGCGTTGTTCTCCAGGATATAGTACGCTGTTAAAGACACACGTCTCACAGTCAACTGGAGAAACCGTGTTGGAGAAATGGACTGTGACAGACACTGTTCGCGTGAAAGACGAACACGAACAGACGTGGCTTCTAGACAAACCGAAAGGTTAAATCAAATAAATAAAATGCGAAAGGCAAATTAATCTGCATAGTGGCATCTTGTTTTGTCGTTTGTTTTAGACTTGCTTGAAAAAATTGACATGTTAGTGCACTGCAATACCCCCCCCCCCCCCTCATACACTCACAGTTGGGCCCCCCCCCCCTCATACACTCACAGTTGGGCCCCCCCCCTCATACACTCACAGTTGGGCCCCCCCCCCCTCATACACTCACAGTTGGGCCCCCCCCCCCCCCTCATACACTCACAGTTGGGCCCCCCCCCTCATACACTCACAGTTGGGCCCCCCCCCCCCCTCATACACTCACAGTTGGGCCCCCCCCCCTCATACACTCACAGTTGGGCCCCCCCCCCCCTCATACACTCACAGTTGGGCCCCCCCCCCCTCATACACTCACAGTTGGGCCCCCCCCCCCTCATACACTCACAGTTGGGCCCCCCCCCCCTCATACACTCACAGTTGGGCCCCCCCCCCCCCCTCATACACTCACAGTTGGGCCCCCCCCCCCTCATACACTCACAGTTGGGCCCCCCCCCCCTCATACACTCACAGTTGGGCCCCCCCCCCCCCTCATACACTCACAGTTGGCCCCCCCCCCCTCATACACTCACAGTTGGGCCCCCCCCCCCCCTCATACACTCACAGTTGGGCCCCCCCCCTCATACACTCACAGTTGGGCCCCCCCCCCTCATACACTCACAGTTGGGCCCCCCCCCCCTCATACACTCACAGTTGGGCCCCCCCCCCTCATACACTCACAGTTGGGCCCCCCCCCCCCCCTCATACACTCACAGTTGGGCCCCCCCCCCTCATACACTCACAGTTGGGCCCCCCCCCCTCATACACTCACAGTTGGGCCCCCCCCCCCCTCATACACTCACAGTTGGGCCCCCCCCCCTCATACACTCACAGTTGGGCCCCCCCCCCCCTCACAGTTGGCCCCCCCCCTCACAGTTGGGCCCCCCCCCCCCCCCTCATACACTCACAGTTGGGCCCCCCCCCCCTCATACACTCACAGTTGGGCCCCCCCCCCCCCTCACAGTTGCCCCCCCCCCCCCTCACAGTTGGGCCCCCCCCCCTCACAGTTGGGCCCCCCCCCCTCATACACTCACAGTTGGGCCCCCCCCCCCTCATACACTCACAGTTGGGCCCCCCCCCCCCCCTCACAGTTGGGCCCCCCCCCCTCATACACTCACAGTTGGGGCCCCCCCCCCCTCACAGTTGGGCCCCCCCCCCCTCACAGTTGGGCCCCCCCCCTCACAGTTGGGCCCCCCCCTCACAGTTGGGCCCCCCCCCCCCCCCTCACAGTTGGGCCCCCCCCCTCACAGTTGGGCCCCCCCCCCCTCACAGTTGGGCCCCCCCCCCTCACAGTTGGGCCCCCCCCCCCTCACAGTTGGGGCCCCCCCCCCCCCCCTCACAGTTGGGCCCCCCCCCCCTCACAGTTGGGCCCCCCCCCCCCCCCTCACAGTTGGGCCCCCCCCCTCACAGTTGGGCCCCCCCCCCCCCTCACAGTTGGGCCCCCCCCCCTCACAGTTGGGCCCCCCCCCCCCTCACAGTTGGGCCCCCCCCCCCTCACAGTTGGGCCCCCCCCCCCCCTCACAGTTGGGATTCTGGAAGCTCAGCAGCAGGACCATGGGGACACCTGGGCCTGTAAGAGACAAAACACAACAAATGTAGCAACTTTTCTTCATTTTAATCATCAGTATCCATGTATGAACTGAATTATACAGTTATGTGGGAGAGGAGCATGGGGGAGGAGGGGAGGAACATGAGAGAGGAGCGTGGGGGAGGAGGGGAGGAACATGAGAGAGGAGCGTGGGGGAGGAGGGGAGGAACATGAGAGAGGAGCGTGGGGGAGGAGGGGAGGAACATGAGAGAGGAGCGTGGGGGAGGAGGGGAGGAACATGAGAGAGGAGCGTGGGGGAGGAGGGGAGGAACATGAGAGAGGAGCGTGGGGGAGGAGGGGAGGAACATCAGAGAGGAGCGTGGGGGAGGAGGGGAGGAACATGAGAGAGGAGCGTGGGGGAGGAGGGGAGGAACATGAGAGAGGAGCGTGGGAGAGGAGGGGAGGAACATGAGAGAGGAGCGTGGGGGAGGAGGGGAGGAACATGAGAGAGGAGCGTGGGGGAGGAACATGAGGGAGGAGCGGGGGGGAGGAGGGGAGGAACATGAGAGAGGAGCGTGGGGGAGGAACATGAGAGAGGAGCGTGGGTGGAGCCGCCTCTCACCTCGACAGCGCAGCAGGACGTGCTGGGTGCTGGGGCTGAGCTCGGCGTCATAGAAGCTGCACTCATGGTTCAGCTGGCAGGTCAGGCATTGCCGTGGAAACACACCGACGGCAGACACACTGGGAAGGCGAGCGGTTACATTATGGGATGTTTCATCACTGAGTCTGCTTGAGTGCTTAACGGTTTAACGTACAGTGTTGTCCGGAGGTGTATGACAAGAGTTTGTGCTCAGACTGTGTGGTGTAGGACTCACTTGTACAGATGTCGCTTTTGTGGTGAGTCCTCAGTACTGAGAAAATATCTATGGTTCAAAATAAATAACAAATACAAAAATAAAGAGGTTCGTTAAAACAACGCTAATGAATGCTAATAATTTTCTAACTGAATATAGATCTGGTTATAATCTGAAGGGGGGGGTGGAGAAAACATCACAGCTAACATGTGATAAGTAGATGAGGAGGCGGTTAAAAAAAACAGACTGTTCCTTGGCTCGAGCCACTGAAACACTGTTAGAACTGTGCACTTCTGATCTTTGAATATCAGCTTCACTTACTTCAGGCATTATTTGGATGTGGCTTCGGATGAAAGTGTGCCGATTGAATATAAATATAAAATGTGATAGAAATATTTTGTATGATCTATGTAACGGGGCTGCCAACTCTCACGCATTGGCCGTGAGACACGCATTTCAACCAGTTGCCACGCTCTCACGCCACACCTTGTATTTCTCACCCTGGGAAGGCATCGCCAACCAAGTAGCCCTGCTAACGTTGTAAACAGTGATGGACGAGGTACAGGCACATGGAGTTAAGCAACATAGACACACTAACACCCGTGAAAGCTCGTCTCGGGGGAGGGGGGTAACATTTTGGCCCCACCAAATCTCGCTCTAAGGTTTTTTGAAAAGTTGTCAGCCCTGATGTAAATGTAAACAAGCATGCCATGTCACTCACATGATCTGGTTGTCCTCGTCATAGGCTAGGATCCGGGTGACCTCCCAACTCCCAGAGGTCAGGTGACGGACCTCGCCCTGACCGCTCCTGGACTGAAGGACAAACCCAATCGGAAGGAAACCCAATCGGAGGTGGAACATTCAATATTTAGAACCCTACTCAGAAACCAAACATTCAATATCTTCCATTCTGTCACTGTGAAAGCAGCACCCACCTTCCTGGTAAACATGGTGATGTGGTTGAACTCGCCGTGTCCGCCCTGCCTCACAGGTGTGGTGAGGAAGAACCGGCTCATGTCCTGAGAGAACATGGGCTTCTGCTCCTGGGATCAAAACACAGCTTTCAGGGGACACTAGGCTCATTGTTGCCCTCTATTGGCAAGAAAAAAACTGCAAAAGACTTTGATCCCCCCCCCCAAACAGCGATACCTGTCCTGTGAGCCAGAGATCTGACGTCTCTTCGTGTCTCTGGAAAGAAAGACAGAAAACAGATACATCAGTATGAACAAAGTAGATCACAGAAATAGCGTTCTAGTGTTTAGAAAAAGCCATATTTTAGGTATGTCAAGATCATGCTATATCCAGCCTGGCCTCCCATCACTAGCCACGCGTCCTTGCTCCCGGCTAATGGATGACGACCAACGTGGTGTCATTAGCGTCCAAGCCTAACGAGGCCAAGTCCTGAGAGATGCCTCTCCTGCCGCCCGGGCGAACACACACACCTGGACGCACATCCCCGCCGTGGCTTCACACACGCTGAGCAGCGAGGCGTTCTGGGCGCGGTTCAGCCAGCGCACGCTGAGGTGGGTGGTGCTGATCCACTCCACCATCGTCACGTAGCGGTCCCTGGAGCCGCCGACACACACACCAGACACACACACACACACCAGACACACACACACACACCAGACACACACACACACACCAGACACACACACACACACACCAGACACACACACACACACACCAGACACACACACACACACACACACACACCAGACACACACACACACACCAGACACACACACACACACACCAGACACACACACACACACACCAGACACACACACACACACCAGACACACACACACACACCAGACACACACACACACACACACACACCAGACACACCAGACACACACACCAGACACACACACACACCAGACACACACACACCAGACACCCACACACCAGACACCCACACCAGAGACATGCATACACCAGAGACACACATTACATAGACATAGAAAAGTTTATAAACCATTTGTCCAGCGTACATAAACAGAAAGTTGTGGAAGGGGTCTACATGGATGATTAAGATGTCATTGTACTGTATGGTTCTGTAAGTAGACTGTACTCGGCTGGGACTGTGTCACCTGAAGTGGAGGTCGCTGGGAGCCACCAGTTCCTGGGTGTGTGTGGGCCCAAACAAGTTGACCACAAACACACGGACGGTGGGGTTCAGCTGGCCCGCCTGCACCCAAAACACATCACAGCAACCGTAAAAAACATCAAAAAGGTTGTTTTACATTTGACTAGACAGAATGTGAGGTTTGGCCGTGGGAGTTGCAAAGCCCTGCGCAAAGCATACTACAAAGCCGGAGGTGCTAGACCAGGGATGGACAACCCTGGTCCTCAAGAGCCGCTGTCCTGCATTTGAATCAGGTGTGCTGGAGCAGGGAAACATCAAAAACATGCAGGACAGCGGCTCTCGAGGACCAGGGTTGTCCATCCCTGTTCTAGACTATACATTTTCCTACAGGTAGTAGAGAGATAAAGGCTCAAAGTTCTGCAAGTTTCAGCGAAGAGCTCAAATAAAGGTTTCGCAACAGCTGCCACAAGATGGAATCACACACAACCTCATTTCCTGTTTCCTGCTCACCTTGGGGTATGGGTAGTGTAGTCCTGTGGGGTATGTGCTGCCAGTGAACTGAGGAAGCAACATGTTGGGCACCAGGCTGTCGTTGATCGTCAGGTAGGCCAGTCTTGCCCCGTCGGGAGACCACCAGTGGGCCACATACGACCGCAGAACCTCCTCTGAACACAACAACAGCTGTTATCCTCCCCCCCTTCTGACACACATGCACCACTGCAGTTAAAAGGTGTCGGGGAACATTTCAAATACACCAAAAACATCCCAAAAGTTTCATTTTGTATTTACTGAAAGCCTGATCTTTTGACTTTCACTTTTTGTACGAAAGAGATGGCGACACTGGCAGTGACAGTAAGTGAGTGCTTCAGCCTGTTGGGAGCAATGTTTTATTTTATCGCTTCCGAAAGCACCTGGATTGATCTTTGAGGTTACAGGTTCGACATTTCTGCCATGTTGCCTTGTGAAAGATAATGGCCGGCCTTCATTTGAATCTAATTATCTCAGCTAAATGTCTGAATTACTTTTCCTGGATTTAATTGGTGTTCTCGACAGACTAATGCACTTAGCACTCATTTGGAATTTCAGCCTATCTTTCTCTGAAAGCACAAGCCATTCATCTGTGGAAATGTGATTTACTCATTTGTGTCTGTCGGTTATTTATTAACACCAATCCCATTCTTCTCCTCCATTCCCTGTTTCTCTCCCTCCCTCTCTCTTTATCTCCCACTCTCCCCTATCCCTCTTTCTCCCCTACTGCCTATTTCTCACCCTTTCTGTTCTTCTCCCACTCTCCCTCTCCCTCCCTATCTCCCCCCGCTGCCTCTCTCCCCATCCTCCCTCTCCCTCTCTCTCTCTCTTTCGCTCGCTCTCGCTCTCTCCCCTTTTACGTATATTATATATTCTTGGAGTGTCCTTGGCCTTGAATCTGCAAGTCGCCGACCATCCATACAAACCTTCATATAGCCAGTCAGCGATCCCATTAAAAATGACTCCCTCCTTCCCGGAGGACGTGATCCTCAGAGAATTGCTTCTCACATCTGATTGGTAATAGATGTTGTTTTCAAAGATGTACATCTGAAATGAAGACAGCGGTGTGAACACTCATACAGCCGTTTTCAATTCAATTCAAAAAACGTAATTGTCCATCCCCATAAGGGGAGAATATTATCTTTAGGCAGAGGCTCATAGAGAAAGTCAGGGAGTCTATCATGCTGCAGTAGTGACCTCAGTTCAGGCAGACTGCATTGTCTCATTCTTCTGTCAGAGACGGGCAACTCCACCAAGACAACAAAGTTAGTTTGAAGTTTATTTTTGGAGGGGGTGCAGAGGATTTCAATCTTACATTTAAGAGCCGTAACAAAACGATTTTGCATACGAAATGCCGTTTTTTATTGGGTGAGCATCAAAATTGTTTTCAATATATGTTTTCTTTTAAAGGAAGTCTGTGTGTGTGCATGCTTGCATAGGTGTGTGTGTAATGCACTCACGAGCTGCTGTCCCTGTGTCCCCCAGGCTGCATGCTGGAGCACTGCATTCTGAACCTCAGGGGGGTTCAATTCCCACACCTCCCTAACACACATACACACAGATATACACACACACCGACACATATATACACATAGGCACACACACAACCACACGTATAGCCAGAAGACCACACGTACATTCGCGCATACCCCGCCCCCCACACACACACACACACACACATTAGTAAACACCATCTGTTGCTGAATAAAGGAGTCTGTAGCCTTGGTGAATAATACAGCAGAAAATCATTTATCCACACCAACATTGCAGTATTAATGTTAACACAAAGAGGAGAGACTGGTCAACAACTCATCTTGGATTCTTACCTTGTGTGGATGTTGTAAACGATGTATGACGAAGTGTACGAATGCCTGTAAACCTAAAATCAATACGGAGATTAGAATATGAGCCCTCCGCACTCTCTGCTTGAACCGACACAGCAAACACGTCATCAGTACCAAATACTGCGATGTGATGTTTCATGCATGACTGAACCATCTAAAACACCTTCCCTGTCCTCTGCTAAACGGCCACTACCGTTACTCCTGAAGGATCTGAAGTGTTCTACCACCCTGTCCTGAAAAGAACTATATATGACAACTCATCAATAATATTATCATGACCCCCTATGCTGTGGGATGGTGTGGATCTTTTCCAATTTCAGAATCCCTCTCGGAATGTGTCCTGGGCTGTTTGTGAGGTTTGAATCCTAAGAAACCTGCCTTGTGACATTAGCTGTCGTGTTTTCGGATTGAGCATGATTGAGAATCTAATCTAATGATTGAGAATCTAATCTAAAGATTGAGAATCAAATCGAATGATTGACAATTGAATCTAGTAAGTGAAACCCAAACCTATGGAAGCAGCGACCATCAGTAGCGTGTTAAGTAACATACCTGTTTGACATCATAGGCGAAGAGTGCATATTTCATGTCTGGGGAGACAGAATACCTAGCAACTTTGAAATCCACCTGTAACAATTGAAACAGGTCTGAATTTCAATGATAAACACAGATATGAATACGAATGACAACAAACCTGGACAGGAGACGGAAAATGCTCTTTTACTTTGAGTCAATGGAGTCAGTGTGGTGGAAAACCCTGATGTTTACTTTACAGTACTTCACAGACAATCTATAACTTCGCCAATAATACACAAGGAAAGTGGTCTATTGCAAATAAACATTTGACAACTGGTTAACCCCCTGTTTTTCTACTCCATTAAATTACTGGAGCAAGCTTGCCAATGAATGCCAAAGCTGCTTAAATACGTACGCAAAAAACAAACAAATACATAACCCATCAGAAGCCTTCGACATTAACGTGACAATAAATAAAGAGAGCTTAGCTCCTCACAGTTCTGCTGTTTCAACCCAAATCCATCTCATGAGTATGAGAGAGCAGGTTCCGTCAAGCATGTAGATTCACTTACAAACACGCTGTTGGTCAGGAACATGTCTGTTTTGTTTACGACAAAGTTAAACTTGATCACATGTCCATCTCCGTTCCGGTACAGAACTTCAGAATCTGTGATAAAGACAGAAGAAGACGTAGTAGATGTTTAAGATGGAACACGAACATTTTGAGACGTCGACGGAAGGCCGGCAGAGACAGAGAGACATGCCGCAGCAGAGACCTGAAGCCTTTCATCACAACAGCCTTTTGATGCGATTTGATGTATTTATGTGCATCTGTTGCCCCTGTTCACTCAGTGATGTGATTGGTCTGTGCTGACAAGGGGAGTGTGACTGCCTGTGGTCAGGAGATACTGATCAACAGTTGACACAGACAGCTTACGTGCTCACTACACCATTTATCACTGGGACTGGCTGTTACAGTATTACATTTACATTTAGTCATTTAGCAGACGCTCTTATCCAGAGCGACTTACAGTAAGTACAGGGACATTCCCCCGAGGCAAGTAGGGTGAAGTGCCTTGCCCAAGGACACAACGTCATTTGGCACGGACGGGAATCGAACTGGAAACCTTGAGATTACTAGCCCGGTTCCCTAACCGCTCAGCCACCTGACCACTAGCGTGCTCTCTCTCTCCCCTGACTTCCCTCTCTCTCTCACTCACTCTCTCTACTGTTCCTTCTCTACCTTTCTCTCTCACTCTGTCTCTCCCTTTTTTCAACCATTCTTCCCAGCTGACAGGAAGCGAGACACTTGATCTAAAAACATTTTTATTTATGTATTTAAATTTAATTTAAATTGTATTTTATTTTTGCACAGTGTGGAGCATAGACCCTTTCACATTTCACTACATTTGTTGTTTGTGACAAATAAAATACTTGAACTTGAAGCAATAATGTGTCACTGTGTTATAGGACTGCTGAGCCATTTACATTTATTCATTTAGCAGACGCTTTTATCCAAAGCGACTTCCAAGAGAGAGCTTTACAAAGTGCATAGGTCACTGATCATAACAACGAGATAGCCACAAAACATTGCGAGTAGCCAAAACATGAAGCACACATTGTGAACAACCAAAATAAGTGCCAAAGGGAAGAACCATAAGAGCATGTAGTTAAACAAGTTACAATTAAACAACATGAACTGCTATAAGTGCAAGTGTACCTGTGGAAAAAAGCAAGCAACAATAATAAAAACAATATATCACAGCGAGTACAAAAATTTAAGTCAGTTACCACTAACCACAAGAGCAACAAGTCTCTAAGCAAGAGTCATTGTGATCCTTGAGGAAACTAACATCGGGTCAAGCGAACCATTCCTAAGTACCGTTGTACTCCCGGAACAAGTGCGTCTTGAGCCTTTTCTTGAAGGTGGAGAGACAGTGTCTCTGATGGAGGTGGGGAGTTGATTCCACCACTGGGGGGCCAGACAGGAGAAGAGCTTGTGTTGGGACCGGGCGGTCTTGAGCGGTGGGACCACCAGGCGGTTGTCTGAAGAAGACCGTAGGTGACGGGTGGGGGTGTAAGGTTGCAGGAGAGACTTGATGTAGACGGGTGCAGTCCCGTTCACTGCTCGGAAGGTCAATACCAGGGTCTTGAATCTGATACGGGCCATGATAGGTAGCCAGTGGAGAGAGATGAGGAGCGGGGTAACATGGGAGCGTCTGGGTAGATTGTAGACCAGGCGGGCCGCTGCGTTCTGAATCCTCTGAAGAGGGCGGGTTGCACATGCTGGGAGACCAGCGAGCAGCAAGTTGCAATAGTCCAACTTGGAGAGGACAAGTGCTTGAACTAGCAGCTGGGTGGAGTGCTCAGACAGGTATCTCCTGATCTTCCGGATGTTGTAGAGGGTGAATCTACACGACCGGGAGACCGCAGCAATGTGGGCCGTGAGGGAGAGCTCGTTGTCCATGGTAACCCCAAGGTTCCTGGCAGAGGATGAAGGGGTCACCGTCGCAGATCCCAGGGTGATTAAGAGATCGTGGGAGATGGAGGGTTTAGCCGGGATGATGAGAAGTTCTGTTTTGGCGAGGTTCATCTGGAGGTGGTGCTCGGTCATCCAGGCGGAGATGTCTGTGAGGCAGGCCTCAATCCTAGCTGAGATCCCCGGATCGGTCGGGAGGAACGACAGGTACAGCTGCGTGTCGTCAGCATAGCAGTGGTAGGAGAAGCCATGGGAGGTGATGATTGGTCCAAGTGAGGTGGTGTACAGAGAGAAGAGGAGGGGTCCAAGGACGGAGCCCTGTGGGACACCAGTGGAGAGCTGGCGAGGGCCTGACAGTTTGCCTCCCCAGGAAACCTGGTAGGATCTTCCCGACAGGTAGGATGAGATCCACTGGAGTGCAGTGCCAGTGATGCCCATCTCAGAAAGTCTGGCGAGCAGGATCTGGTGGTTAACCGTATCAAACGCTGCAGAAAGGTCCAGCAGAATGATTCACACCACATGTTAAGATATATTGGGGGGGGGGGGGCAGTACTGTGCAAAAGTCTTAGTTTTCAATGATTTTTTACATCAATATTGTCATTTATTTTTGTCTGTGAGAAAACTGTATATACCGGTACTGACTGTGCGCAAGGGCTTTTATACGACCTTCATACAGTTAAAAACTTTCGGTATCAGTGAATGGAACTGTATAAACCATCTTCACTGTAAACTGGATTCACTGGAATCTGCTCATCAGGATCTTGTTACGGCTTCCTACAGGTGCCTTTTGAAAGAAACCACAAAGGCCAATTTGAAAGAGAAAATTTGAATAAAAAAAACCTAAATTATCATGGGTTTAAACATAAAATAATTCAGTGTGTCTCAAGTGTGGCCGGCCCTGATACTGTAGAACCTGAATCCTTGGTCACCACGTCCTCCAAATCTCAGTGGGAAAATAACTTTAGAATGAAAAATCATTAATATAGTGGTACACTATGGTACAGGACTGACATTGTGTAATGAAACTAACAAGTTCCTTGCCACAAGGCTTTTCGTCAAGGTATTCATTCACCTAAACTAAATCCATGGATTCAGGTGTTCAGTCGAAAGTTGATCTTCAAGGACGTTACCGTAGCAATACTGTGTTCCTTTCTCTTTGCTGTTACCATGACATTTGTTCATTTTGAGAAAGGTTCAAATTATATGTCAAGACTGCCGTTTGTGTGTGTGTGTGCGTGTGGGTGGTTGTGTATTGGATCCATAGAAAGGCTGTTGGTGGAAGTCGTTGTTTTGTAGGAAAGGTTGAAGGTTCTGTGTTTGTTTGTGTGTGTGTGTGTCTGTGTGTGTAATGTATCCATAGAGAGGCTGGTAGAAGGACACCAGGCAGCTCCACACCTCATTGCCCCCCTAATAAAAGGTGGCTTGACTGATACACTGGCTCTCATGCCTGGACTCTACAAGCCCCAGGGAGCCTCAAATAACCTTGTGCCAGCCTCAGTACAGCTGTTAAATATAATAACTCTCTATAATAAATAATACAAATACTTTATATATTTTTTCTTGTATACCCGAGGATTCTGTATACACCAACAGTTCCATTCGGCAAAATAGATATTTTATTTTATTCTGACAAGTTAGGTGAACTCATGATCTCATTAAAACTAAGCTGAGGAACAGGGATGACATAGCCTTGTCCTGTGATGATTAAAAGGGTTAATGGAAACCACAGTAGTTTCTCACTTCCCGTTTGTTTCTGTATTCAAAACAAGGACGGGAGAGGGGATAAGCGTCACCGCTGATGCTGAATGCGAGGACAACTAACTGACCTTTCCGTAGCCTTTCACCCTGCTGCTTGTGTCTCTGGGCTGTCCCGTCGTTAGGCAGTCGTGTGTGGTGTTCTCACTAACAACTTGTGATGACCATGCTCACCACACACACCGTGGTAACACGCCACACACACCGTGGTAACACGCCACACACACCGTGGTAACACGCCACACACACCGTGGTAACACGCCACACACACCGTGGTAACACGCTTCACATACCACAACTACAGAACCAACCGTTTCTATGTAATAATAATGATGGTACCGAGTTTTGCTTTTAGTATCCCGACATGCTCGTCGAGGCAATCCCAGTTGTTCCTCGAGGCGCAGCTATGCGTTCTCCGAGAACCCTAGCCTCTCTCTGAGAGCACACACACACGGTACTGTGTTGGATACTAGGCCTCATCGTCTGGATCCAATATTAAAATCATTGTACTTCTGCGTACGTGCTGTGTATACCTAGCCTGTAGACCAAGACAGATCACTTCATTGCTATGATGCTGCTATGGTGTAGATGGATTCTGTTTATTTGTTTTTTGCGATACCCTTTAGCCCTATAAGGGCTAATCTTCCAGGGTTCGAACAAATACACATATGTATGACATATATATACAGATTACATATCAAAGAAACAGTCATACAATCATCACATAAAATATACAGTTAAAAAATTCCCATAATTATTAATCTAGCTTGCGAACAAATGGTGAATTGCCTTTTTAAAGTTTGCAAGACTGGACAGAGATCTGATGTTTGGTGGTAGGGTGTTCCAAAGATTAACGGCATGGCATGGATATATATTCTGGTTCATTTGCTACAGTTTCCAACCTAACACACTGCCTCTGCCTCCTCTCTGAAAACAAGCTGGCCCCACTCACGACTAATCAATTGCGTACAGTATGTTTACTGGCGAATTGCTGAGAAATCAAACGCGCCACCCGAAAAAGGACAAACACCTATATTTAGATGTCAAAATCATATGGTTTCCACGGTTACGCTAATTGAAACGCTAGGGTTAAGAAAGCACACAGAGGATGCTGGGTACAGATTAAAGCTTAGGCTCTGTAATCTGTTCTCAACGCTGACAAGGAATATATCAAATCGCATCATTATTTTATTTATGGTCTTTGCGTGGCAAGTCTTGTTTCAAAAGACGTTCGTTTGCCTCAGTAACTGGAAAATCAACCACGTTAAACAAGCTAGAAAGGTACCAAACTGAAGAATGAATTGAAAGTAACTTTAAAGATGGAGTCAGGTGGCTGAGCGGTTAGGGAATCAGGCTAGTAATCCGAAGGTTGCCAGTTCGATTCCCGGCCGTGCAAAATGACATTGTCTCCTTGGGCAAGGCACTTCACCCTACTTGCCTCGGGGGGAATGTCCCTGTTCTTACTGTAAGTCGCTCTGGATAAGAGCATCTGCTAAATGACTAAATGTAAGATATGTTTCACTGTGTTTCTGCTTTATAGAGAGAGGCAGGAAAGAGCCCGGGCAAAAATCGAACCCGGGTCCCTGCAATAAGGCCTCAACCTATGTGACACGCCCTTACCTGGTGAACACAAGTGAAAGCAACTTTAACAAAACCTTGATTAGAAACACCGATAACAGACACCAGTAACCAGACAGCATCTAGGATGATTACTGGTGTCTTTATATACAACCCAATGTTGTAGATACAGAGGCTTCCGGAAGTATCCAGACCCCCTTCACTTCCAATTTGTTTTTGTCTTTTTATTTGATTGCAAATTGACAAAATTGCTGTATTTGTACCACCCGCAACCAGACAACACGTAGGATTAAATAACCCAAGTGCTGTAGATATGTGCATGACTGGAGGTCTTTCTCAGAGTGATGATAATATACTGAGAAGCTAGCAGCAGGCTTGCAGAGGTCTGGAATCTCT
>NW_026911847.1:0-14369 GCF_963692335.1 Osmerus eperlanus
TGTTGGAAGATGAGACAGTAAATCAATGGTCGGGCACAAAAAAGAACGTCTGCAAATCTAGTGGAAAGGAAAGATGATTGTCCTCTCTTTCATATAAATTCTATTTTTCTCACCTTTATTTAACCAGGTTGGTCAAGTGAGAACTCAATTTTCATATCCATTGATGGCTTGTAGTGGATATGAAAAGGATTTATGCAGGAAGACATCATTATCTTCCGGCGATGAATGTTCCGCACACTCAGACCAAATCTGACCGCTCAACGTCCTCTCTCCAGATGGCTGTCCCATCTCTTCAAACACCTTTTTTTCCTTTTCTTCTTGTTACATTTTAAATCAAAATGAATTAAATAAACAATCAAAAGAGGTGTTTCTTCAAACACCGTACAACCCAGGAACTCTGCTCATTCTTTCATGGTGTGACAACCTTTCTCACTCACGAAGACAGATTCACGGCTTATTTTCCACGAATGTCTAAAAACCCACCTTTTCAGAATACAACACAATGTATATTCTTTAAAAAATGAACTACTCTTTTGCTTTATTGCAGGGGTTTTCATGCATGCACCTTTATGGGCCATTTATATGGCTATAGCTTAGCTGTAGTGGAATTTGCTTATGCATGTGAAATGCCCTTTTGAAATGTACTTCCGTAAGTGGCTTTGGCTGAAAGCATCTGTAAATCTGTAGAGTACATTGTAAATTGTAATGTAGTCAGTCAGATGTAAGGCGGATGGTCAGGTGACCAGGTTTTTGTGGGATTTTGACTCAGACACTGGGGGTCTCTCACACACACTGACAATGGGACACATGGATCACATACCATACCTAGGAATACATGCAGTCAGGCCCTTTTTGACACACACCCAGAACACCTCCTTACAGGCATTTTGGCAGACGCTCTTATCCAGAGTGACGTACAGTTGATTAGACTAAGCAGGAGACAATCCTCCCCTGGAGCAATGCAGGGTTAAGGGCCTTGCTCAAGGGCCCGATGGCTGTGCAGATCTTATTGTGGCTACACCGGGATTAGAACCACCGACCTTGTGTGTCCCAGTCATTTACCTTAACCACTACACTACAGGCCTCCCCACAGGTGCCCCCCTTAGCTCCATGGTTCTGGACCTGAGATGAAGAAGAACATGATCTCTCAGACGCCCTCAGCCTCGAAGTCCGCATTTAATAGGTGTACTCTCTGCTGAATCAAGATTCAAAGCTCACATCCGTGCTTTTGGGAGGTAGAAGCAATTTGATCTCATGAATAATGAACAGCGCAAGAAAAAGACAGTGGGGACTTCTATTTAGGGAGGGCTCTCAGTGAGAGGTCGCCACCAAGCTCCCGAATAAATTACAAATGTGCTTGAGTCCGCCTTTGGGTCCCAGAAGAGGGCATTCATTACTGGCCTGCATTTTCTCAGGCCAAGGTGTGGAATCCCCTCCAGTGATGTGCATGTAATTTGTTTCTAAAATTGAACCTGTGAACTTTGAGTGGTGTGCAGTTCCCAGTCGACCTCCCAGGTTCCTCTCCTGCTACGTCACGGAACAGCCCAGTGACGAGGACAATGAAATGTCACAGGACTGTGCAGCCTTTTCAGCTAAACTAGCATGTCATTTTGTAACAATATTATTTACTCCCAGTGTATGCTATTTCTAACAGCTGTTCATTGAAAATGTTAAGATTACCCAGCTGAATACAACAGCTCAAGCTAGGTTTTGAAACAGCTGGTAGTTGATTAACCAGTTCAGACCATCTCCCAGCTTGACATGGTTTGACCAGCCGGTAGTTGGCTGAAGAGCTACAGCATTTTATGACCAACCTGACCAGCTCAATTTTTAAGATGGTCAATCTGGCATAGGTGGATTTTACAGCAGGGTAAAGAAGAAACTTAACTGCAAATGTGAGGTCTGCATTTTGCATGTGGTCGTGAACAGAGAGCTAACCAGAGGTTATTAATGATCTGTCATCTTTTTCTTCCATAACTGAAACAGCTCTGCCCCCATAGACTGGGAACCCCGGCCACCTGAGTGACCGCTCGCCCGTGGTTACGCCCTGCACGCTCGCAGCCATGGCAACAGCAACTCCCTGGCCTCCTTTGATCTGGTGCGTAATGCGGTTAGAACCGCTCTCCACTGGGCTGTGAGGCACCAGTCAGCACTGTCCTCTCCTCTGCCACACACCGTTTGTTTATTTTGGTTAATTGGGACAATTATAATTGTGATTATCCTGACTGTGCAGCAGTCATATTTGCTAGCAACTTGTGTGTGTGTGCATGCATGTGTGTGAGCATGGGGGGGAGGGTGTGTGTGTGTGTGTGTGTGTGTGTATGTATTTAGATGTGTGTGTGTTTGCGTTTTTGCCCACCTGACTTTGTGCCTCTGATCGTGGGTGTTTGCTAGGTCAACCAGAACCTGACCTGGAGTGCCAGTGGTCTTCCTGCAAGGACAAGGAAAGCCATAGCACAAATCCCCTTTTTCTTATATTGATTTTCTTGGCTAAAATAAGCTGAAGTAAGCTCAGTTTTATTAATACTCAAACTAACACATAATAAACCATTCTTATTTACGCTGTCTTGTACACTGTCTTCATTGAAGCTCAATAGTTCACGTCAGTGGTTTGTTTGTGTGTGAGGAGGAACTGAAGCCCCTTTGTGTTCGAGCCAGGGCTAGTTACTGCGCAGAGATGGAGTATGTCATCACAAAATACTCAAATCACGCTGTGGCCCTTTCAGTTTAGGCCATGTGCCTCTCCTGCATTATATTACAGGTGACAGGGAACAAGTGCTCCCTGTTCAGCTTGGTCTTTTGCCGTCTGATAGCGAGCAGCTGGTGATCATGGTAACGGCTCTGACATCAGCAGACAGTGCTGAGGCCTGTGGTTTAATTAGTCCGGCCCTGCTGGGCCTGGCCTGTCCCTCTAGGGAAGGAGCAAACACAACAGCATGATGCAAACATCAAATAAAATACCTCAATACACACACACATGCACGCATACACATTGACATGCACACATACGCACACACACACACATGCTCACATGCATGCACACACACGCAACACACACATGCATGCACACATGCACACACACACACGTACACATTCATGCACACACACACACATACTCTCGAACATATATATGTGATACACATGATAACACAGAACAATACACTGGCACACAGACACACACAGACAGAGTGCAGAAGTATACAAACATTTTCTTTAAACAGAGATTTCTCTGCTGTTACATCTTTTGCTATTAGCTCAGTCATCCTGAATATAATATATTATATCCATTTATGGATATGATATGTTTAATGGGACAGCCTGCAGGTTGACTTTGCCTAATACTGAAGGATGATCCCAATGGGAACGTCCCACAGATCAATAATATAGGTATATGCACCATCCAAATGCATAATAAGTAATGCGCAGAAACAGAGCATCTGAGCTCCAGCTTTGATTATCGGAAATGAAACGCTGTGACAATCTCTGGCATCGCCAAAGGTGACGAACATGCTGACCGGGGGATCTACAGAGATGAAGGCTCTATTCATGAAACACCGTCAATCGTGCCATCCACTAGCAGGCCTGGAGTAAGTCAGTGTCATTCCAGGCCTTTTGGTCTTTCTCTGCGAGATGAGACGGGGGTTCTGGAAAGTTCTGAAGGAACGTCCGAGGTGTTCCACCTCCACGGGAGTGGAGAGCAAAGGCTCAGTCCCCCATGATATCCTCGAAGCATAATTAACAGCAGCCTCCCCTCCTTTTTTTCTATAAAGATGCTGTGAGGCAGACCAAACAAACTTTAGACTAAAATGGCGTCTGCGGAGAGGAATGTTATTAATGCACGACAGCATCAAAGGGAAGAGGAGGCTGGAGTCTCTCCAGCGCTGCACAGCAGGTGAGCGAGGTGTTGTGTGACTTCTGAACTGTGCTGGAGCACTCTGAGGTTTTCTCACTTTTGCAGCCATGCAGTACAAAGTGAAAAGAAAAAAATTGGGTAAATATTTTGCCGGGGTTGCTCTCTCCCACTAATTTTTTTTTTTTATGCAAAATGCTTAATGACATATGACATATTTTGAAATACATATTGCCAAAGCAAAATAATCGATCCTAATATATCAACTTGATCTCTCTCCCTCTCTCTCTCTCTCTCTCTCGTTCTTTCCCCCTTTCTTTCTCTCTCCCTCTCTCCCTCTTTCTCTCCTCTCTTTCTCTTTCTCTCCCTCTTTCTCACTCCCTCTCCCTTTCTCTGTGTCATGTTTGCTATTCATTTTACTCCATCTCTGCTGTCTGTTCCCTCTCTTTGTCAATCACATCTTCTGCTGCTTTCTGCCCTGGAGCAGAAGTGCATTATTGCTAGGTTGCATCATCTCTGGCATTATTCTTATCGTTAAGAAACGCACACACATACATACATGCGTGCACACATGCACACATATGTTAGATACAAAGGTCTATGTGTATGTGGTATTCTTGAGTAAATATCGAATTAAAAGGCTGACCTTAACCAGGTATGTTATGTTGTGTGATCTCACCACACAGTTACATGTTCATTGTAACTTCACAACACAATGGCAGTTACTTTCCCTGGCTGTATCACACTCCATGCTCCTGTTTCCTAGCGTTTTCCGTTTTCTTTGTTTTGTATCTCTTGTGTATGTGCGTTTCCCATAGCCCTTCACTCACCTGTGTCTCATCTGTTTCCTTGCACTCGCACCTGTTTATCGTTTCAGTTCATTTGTTAGTGTATTTATACCCGCCTGTTTGTTCTGTTCTTTACCAGATTGTTATGCAGTTTTCCACCAGCCTGTTTCTTGTAACAACCCAGTTTGTGTACCCCGACTTCTTCTTTTGGATTTGCCTTTTGTTTTCAGATTTCCTGTTATCGAACATTGCTTGGCTTTTTGGATTACGCATCTCAGACTGGGTTTTGTACTGTTGCATGTTTGAACCTTTACCTGTATCATTGACTACGGACATGTTTATCTGTATTGTTCCTGATTGCCGGGATTCAACCCTTGCCTGTTTCGACTACAAACTGTCCAATAAAGATACCTGCTTTGCCGAGTTCTGGAATGTGATTGGTTCCTTTGTGCTTTATATTATATTTTTTGCAAAAATGGATTAGGGGTTTGATACATGAGTGTTGAAATTGTACATAATCATAATCATAGTCATAATAATAATCATAATAATAAATAAAGCGAAGTAGCTGGGTAAGTTGCTCAGAAACTTTTCTGTTTCCCTAGAGCAGAGATGGTGTAGGTTGTGTGCCTATCATGCATGGTCTGCTCCTTTAGCCCTGTCTCACCTGGGGTTTATCTCGCCATGCTCTGTTTGACCGTTTTAAGTGCTGTTTGGATGAGAGAGACGCCTGTGTGTGGGAGCTCTGCTACCTGGCCAGGAAGCAAATTCAGACAGGTGCCCTGATCAGACTTCCATGGATTTTCATAAGAGATCACTTAAGCTCTTCTCATGGTAAATATGCCTCAATTGTCAAAAGAAACTAAAAAACTTTTGTTTTCAAGGGCTGGTTTGAATGGCCCTTTGTCTTTCGGTGGGGAGAGTGCTTAACATTAGCACTTTTTCATTTGCCTTGTTTTATGCTAGCCAAACCCCAAAAGCATACAAATTACAAAAGCATTTCACAGAACCTTTTAGCCAGAGAAAAAATATTGAATATGGTTAGCAAACACCAGAGATGCCGCAAACACCATAACAGCCACCATAGAAGGACGGGCCTCCATTTTAACTAAAAAGGTTCTGCTCAACCATATCATTAGCTTATGAAACTCAAAGGTATCTGGATGAAATTAGACAACTTTAAAAATGGTAGAGTGGAGCCACGGTGGCGCAACAGGCTAAGACGCAGCAGACTTGCGGTTGCAGTTTGCTGCAGTTGCACACCGGGGACCGGGGTTCGATTCTCGGTCCTGCCAAAAGCCAAGTTTGGCCGGCTCACGTGGGGCAGCAAGGGTCACTTGGCAGGGTTATTAGATCGCCGCACAATAAGCACCTCGGGCACCTGGACAAATGGCAAAAACTGTAGATGGAAGGTATAACAAATAACTAGTTTCCATACATTTGTTGCTATATGATAAGTGCAGGGTAGCTAGGGAAGTAAGTAATAAGTAGTATCCAGATGTTCCCTAACGAGATGGGTCTTTTCTCTGTTGTGGAAGATATTGAATCTGGACAAGTGAATCTGAATACTATCTGTCCATAATGGCACAGCTTTAGGCAGGGCATACAATTTGAAGGCAGTGCTTCAGAAATACAAGGTCATGCATTTCCTACAATGTACTTATGAACTCAGACGAAAAAAATATTCTGAAAAATTAAACAACGGACTGGAAAGATTCATATTCTGTATGGTTTTCCATCTAATGTCTTATACACAGGAATGGGCATCTGCAACAAAGTGACGCAGACCACCAGACAACAACAACAGCTTTTGTCCGCTGGGGGCTGGAACGGGAAGAGCTCTTCTGATTCTGCCAGCTTGCAGGTGGGGTTTCTGCTCCAGTGCTCCACAAACTTCAGAAAACACAATTCCTGCCCACACTTTTCATTAAATTGGGCTTATCCTACCCACAAAAAGCTTCACTGCAGCGTCCAATGATAAGAACAAATTGTCGGAAAGCATTACGGCTGACCGCCTGACTGGAGCCACAGAACCTCAACAGGCCCGTTTCGGCGAGACAAAGCATCCGATGCAGAGCCCTGCATGAAGGCAGCCGTGTAGAGCTAATGGGGTTGCGGGCTCCAATCCCACAGGAGTAGGTACAGCTGATGTGGTTGAGGAAACTGAATCTCCTTCTGGAAATATATATAAATGGAAAACATCTGTGCTCCATAAACCACCTTGGGTAGCGTTATCAATTTTAATGGCATTCAGACATATTATTGTTGTATGAGACACAGAGCTGGTCATCACATGACCTCACCCCTAGCCTGCCCCCAGACAGCTGCAGGTGCTGCGTCTGCTGGATTTGAATGCTGAAATAATGGGCCTCCTGCACATGTTCTGCAGGAAACCTAATCATTAATTCAGTTATGCTGTTTAGGGTTCAGATAACAATTTAAAAATGGAAACATATAACTTTTCCATTTCCTTTTAAAAAAAGAAAAAGTAGCCAAATTGTCAGTGATGTGATTTTGAATCACAGAAATGGGAAATTCACTGAACTGGGGCATTCCTGTTCTTTCACTGGAAAATGCTAGTCTGAGAATTGCTAACAGATACGCCAATAAACATAATAAACTGAGCCCGAACCATACGGAACTGATCACTTAGTAATAAGGCTATTATTGTGAGCTTGAGATCACTTTCCCACGGTGTCATAAAAATGACTGAGCAATAATTTAAAAGGTGTTTCACTGCCACTTAATTTCTTCTGGGACTGGAGAATGGGGAAGCCTCTGCCCCTAAAGTAAAATGCAGTCCGTTCTCCTGGCATTAGAATTACTCTTACAGGTTCGAGAGGACAGCAGTAATGTAAGCCAGTAGGTCATAGAATCGGAAATCCTACACTGTATGTGGGGGAGTTAAAGTCAAACGGGTTTAAACTAACTCTTGGGTACTGAAGCAGGTTTGGGCATTAAAGGTGTTGGCCTACAGCATCACCATACAGAGCTTTGGCTGTTGCACGGTGCTAAAATACATTTTAGCAGTGAGTGCTAGCCCTCTCCGGGGGAGGAGACAGGAGGCCAAGAGCGCTGAGAGTGGCATGTCGGAACACATTGGTCCCGTTGGTGTGTGCGAGAGAAATGTGTGCGCTCTCCAGATAGGCTGCCAGTCTGCTCCTGAGCCCCTGCCATCCAGTCCCTCTCCAAACACACTCAGTCCCAGAGAGGCAACGGGTGTCCCTTCAACTTTTGTTGTTTTAGGTAGCTTCTCCACTCAGTGTCTTAGAGCAGTAACAATTACATTCTACTGGTCAAAACCCAGTGTCTCCTTATAAGATATGTTTTTTATAATGACAATGCTCAAAACTTAGAAAGCTGGGTTTGAATTATATTTATATTTAGGTGTGATATCTTGGGCATTTGTTGCGATTGTTCAGACTGTAGGGGAAAATTCACAGAACGAAAGATCTCCCTCCTAAAAGCATGATAATCAATCACAAGTAAAAATCAGACTCCGCCTTAGTGAGCAGGCTGGTTCCTCCAAAACTCTCGACGATGTGTGCTAAAAGTTTATCAATATATCTGTATTAAAGTATGATATGTACCCTGTATAGTTTCAAACTGATTAACTGCTAAATTGTGCCAGGATTACACAGTGAGCCCAGCCAGTTGGCAGGGGGGGGGGGGCCCGTCTTGAACTGTGTAGACCAAACTGTCCAAACTGACCAAGGACACGGGCAGAGCGAGATATGACTGTACAGCTGATTTCTCCAGGACTCTCGATGTTTTATGCCAGGAGTGTATCTATTTGACCTAGAACATTAATTATAGCTGAGCTTATGAAAACGCAAGAAACCACAGTGAAAACTGTTGAAATGAGAGCAAAGAATGCTACGTACATTTATTCCCTTAGAAGAGAATAATTAATCAAATGTTTAGTATGTCTGTATATTAGAAAAGTATATTAGAAGTGAATATTAATGAAATGTTTAGTTTGTCTGTATATTTTCAATGATTACTGCTGCTTAGTTTGTCTTATAAAAGCGAAAGATACAGAGTGACGTGTATGGATGACGTGTTAGAGGGAGGGCATCCAGAACTTTATGAGGTCTGGTAGTTTGCCAAGAGCAGGTGCAGGGTGAAGTGAGGACACGTAGTTGGCAGAATGCCCTGAACTTTGTACAGAGTTGGCAGAGCATAAGGACCGTTGGCAATTTGCCACAATGACGTTGTGGGAGGAGCGTTGGGAGGAGTTACGATAAGAAAAGTGTGGGTGATTTGCCAGAATGAGGTTTTAGTAGGAGTTGTAGGTGGAGTAACTGTGTATAAAATGGGTGTACAAATGCCAGTCGGGGTTCAGTTCTGGAGAGCTGATCCGGCTTTATGCACGTGTGCTAATAAAGTCTGATTTTCCTGAAGATCTTGCTGCCTGGTGTCGTCTTTTCCCTCGCGAAGATGTTTTTCGACAAATTGAAGATTTGGACTCTGTCGTTTCCTAGACACGACAAGACCCCTGACCTTCCAGGTGGAATGGTCCCTCTGTATCTTAGCACATCACACAGAACGTATCCACGGACCTCGTGCCTCAGGCTGTACTGTCAGCTAGCACACACGCATCACAAACTGTCACAATTGTAATTCGATCAGAGACTAACCTGCCAGGATGTGACACAGACGTTTTGACGCAAACCGGCACTCTGAAACATAGCAGCCTTAGGAGGACTGGGAAATGAACCGGGTTCTAGAACACTGCACGCATCACTCTTTCACCACCTTGAGTTGCAGCAGGCAGGGTCCGGCGGCCATGATGCTTTTGACACGATCCGAGGGGACGTGTCCACGGCGAGTGACCCTGATGAACATATTTGTTCAATGAGCTCTCCTCACTCTCCTGGGACATTACTCAACATCACAGTCATTTCAGGCTCCTCCCACAGGCTATAAAACCATAAATGATGTGGATGTTAAAATGAATCAAAAGGCATCATGGGTGCAACGGCACCCTTTTACATATACTATATGAACAAAGGACAAAATTAATTGCCATAAATTTATAAATTATATTTTGGGTTCTGGGTTCGAATCCCAGTCAGCCGGGCCCTCTGTGTGGAGTTTGCATGTTCTCCCCGTGTTTGTGTGGGCTTCCTCCGGGTACTCTGGTTTCCTCTCGCAGTCCAAAGACATGCAGGTTAGGCTGATTGGAGAGTCTAAATTGCCCATGGGTATGAGTGTGTGAGTGAATGGTGTGTGTGCCCTGCGATGGACTGGCGACCTGTCCACGGTGTATTCCTGCCTTTCACCCAATGTATGCTGGGATAGGCTCCAGCATCCCTGTGACCCTGTTCAGGATAAGCGGGTTAAGATAATGGATGGATGTTCTGTTTACATTCATTAGTCTCTGCACTCGTCTTCCCCTGTGATGTCTGTGTCTGAATGTTTCTGATCCCGAGTCACTCCCCTGTCTACGTGCTTCACTATTCAGGAATTTTCCGGTTTCCCACGATTCCTTCTGTCTTGCTGTTCTTACTTCCTGCTTTCTCTCCATTTCATGTTTGTAGATGGCACTAATATACTAATCCCAACTAACATAGAATTTGTACAGTACTAATTATATTAACACACTAATATGTTCGTCAAACTAACAAACTAACATTCACTAGTTTGGGGTATTTGTAATTTGATCGCGTAACGTAACTAACACGTAACTAACCAGTTTCAATTCTGTTCTGTCTCCGCCTCCCTATTCTATCTGATCATTGATTACTTGCTTAGTTTCAGCAAAGCACCTGTCTCTCGTTATCACTACATCTCCTGATTCTGTGGAATTGTCTACTCCCTAGCCATTTGTATTACATGTGTGTCTTTGTGAATCCAGTCCGCATTTTCGTTTCCCCCTCGTTATTGTATTATTACCCTTTCATGTTTCTCACCTGATGTTTATTTGTTAGACCGCCCTCACTCCCATGCCCCACCTAGTTTGTCTCATTCCCCTGTGTATTTATACCCGTCCTTCTCAGTTGCACTTTGCTAGTTCGTCGTTTCCTGTTTTCTGAGTCCTGAGCCCTTTATCCCTTTACCCCAGTTCTAACCCCCTTGTTCCCGAGCCCTTGCCCTTGTGGCAGTCTTGCTGTTTCATTGATTTTTGAATCTGGATTCCTGTGTATCACCCCTGCCTGCTTCCCTGGACTCTTTGCATGTTTTTGTGGACTCTGTACCTCTGCCCTGTTTTTGGATTGCCTTCCCGCTTTTGAATCATCACCTGTCTGGATTACGCTCTGTCTGACCCTCATTAAAACCTGCCACTTTTCCACACCCCTTTGTCTGCTCCTGGTTCCTCTGTCCCCCCCACCATGACAGCTAAAGATTTGGCAAATTCTATCTTTTACCATGACAACAATGCTATGCTGCGCTAGCTGTTATGTTCTGTGGAACGCTGTGATTCCTACAGCTCCCCCATCGAAACGACAAGTTAATGAACTCCCTCCATATGGTATTCACAGGGCAAGCTGGTTAGTTATGTAACTAGCACCTGGCATGTGAAAACCATCAGACAGTGACGGGGGCGGGCCGGATCTCTGACACTCCGCATGCCGATAACTGTCATTGAAATGTAAGTGGAGGGAGGCGGAGTTCGGAAAACAAAGGCTTCACAGGGCAAGCTGGATGGAGCAGCAATGAAACGGGAAGGTGGGGTGAGTGAGGCAGGGGAGTGGCGGAGGCAGTCGCGTAAAGGATCCGCTTTGTTGGACCAGTTAAGATTCAAACACAACAAATAAGGTTGGAAATGTCGAAGCCGCGCAAGAGCCAAAACGAATGACATTAAAACACGGCCTTTTTTCTCATTCATAATTAACCGGATTTTCTGATGACTCTCAAAGTTTCATGAATATTTCAGGCCCTTTGTGCCTCCATACCCACCCGTTCGGAGGGTGAGATCTAGGGCCTGGGCTCCAGCATGTTAGCTCTGTGCCGCGTGATTATGCAGCGACAGGAGGAACCCTGTTTAAGTGGGCTTTGTTGCAGCAGATACAGTTCTGTCTATGTGGAAAATGGTGAGGAGTGACTCAAAAGGCTGGCTGCCCCCACCCCCTACCCTCTCTTTAATTTGTTCCAGTAACACATCACATTGGAATGCCTCAAACAGATGCAACCCCCCACACACACACACACACACACACACGCAGATGCTCCCCACTGTTCTTCCTCAGTGTACAGTTTCTGGGTTATTTTGCTGGATTACAGTACTCTGTAGTTCTTTCTGAACCAGTCAGGTATTTCGGGGTCTGCTATGTGCAGACATTATCTGCTTCGGGAAAAAAAAAAGTAAACACAATTTACTTACTTCTCCACCCTGGAAGGTGGGGGGGTCATGAATAGGTCAGAGGTCATCAGGCACCTGGTCTGTGTTATAACTGTACTGTACTATCACCCCCCTTAGCCTGACATAACTCCTTCACTGAAAGCCTTGAAACAAATCACAATTTTCTATTTCAAATGTGTTTTATAATGTCACATATTTAACATTTTATTTTACTGAATGTAATTTGGCAAACACAAGCCTGATGGTTGTTGTTGTAGCCTGGCTTCACTCGATTAGCTTTATTTTCCACACCAACTAGAAATCACATAAGGGCCACTGCAGGTGAGTACAAGAAGCCAAATATATTTAAGTGCCATATGTTTGGCGACAATTCAAAAGAAATGTGCAATTTCAGTACGAAAATACTTTCATTTGTATAGAAGATAAAACAACTAAGTGCTCCATTTACTTATATTACTGATGCACTCTGCATTGTAAAATAAAAAAATAAAAAAATAAATGTTCCAAAGGCACATTTTTGTCTCTTTCACTGAATTACCCCCAACATTTCATGGTACCTATTTCCAGATGATTCTCTTTGTTGTGCGAGCTCAGACTGAAAGCAGCTGAAAGCAGCTGTCTGGTCAGTCTTGTGATCTGAGCAGATAAAACATTTTCTTCCGTATCAATCTGGCACTGGAATGTGGAAAAAGGCGCGCATCGGGGAAAAAACTCTGGCTTTTACTGCATTCCATTCACATCTCCGTCTCCGTGCGTCTCCAGGATTCGGGGAAGGGATGGGGGGGCTGACGTGAGCCCCTTTGGAGCCCCTTCTCAGCCTCTTAATGACCCTGCCTTTGTCCACCCAGTACAAATACATGACTTATTGTATGTGCGCTCCAGAGCATGCGCCATGTCTCTCCTCCTTAAAATGCAGCCTCTGGCCCGCAGGGTCTGGACAATATGAGAAATACTGTACAAAGGCACTCATTACACACCACAGAGCCCCGCTCCAGGGTGGATTTCTTCCTCCTTTCACTGCATCTGGCAAAGATTTGGCAATGACATCGTGATCCTATTTTGAATTTATAGGTCTTAATTACAAATGGATTTGAAATGGAGGCCCCCATTTAATAAGTAGAGCAATTGTGTTCAGATCAGGACAGCTAGTGGGAAGGCAAAAGCGCAGCATAAAAGAGACAAACTTTTTTCAAGGGAGCCTTTTCCTGAAGTTCTTAACTTTAGTAGTAATACTATATCTGCTCAACAGCACTAACTTAATGTTAAAAACTTTGTAAAGCCTTTAATGCGTTTTCAGCCTTCAGGATGATGGACAGGTTTGTTCCACGTTCCACAGAAAAAGGGTCAGTTTCAAACATGCGTGTGATGTTGAAAGCTCCGCGCTCTTCTGTCTGTACCCCTGGTACGCTGCCAGGACCTGGCTGCTTCTCCTCAGAAATGTAATACAGCAAATTATACATCAGACAAAGAAATGCGTACCAGGCTCCTGGCAAAATAAGCCTGCATTCTTGCAGCGTCTCCAAGTACAAAACAGACTTCAGCTCCAGAGAAAAGTTCTGGGAAAACATGAGAACAAGATTAAGAGGAAGATATTTTTATGATGTGGAAAGGAGTAGAAATTGCAACATTTATTTCCATTGACAAACATGAATAGAATGCAGCTAACATGCTAAAGATAAAGGAGTAAATGCATAATGCATAGCTGTTGGTGAGATTGGGAACACACGGTGCAGATTAGTGTTGAAAAGTTTAACTCACTGAGGGCAGACTGCACAGCTGGCAGATAAAGTGGGAGACATCTCTAGAGTGTAGTTAACTCACTAAAAATGGAAATCAATGGCACATGGACAAATCAAACCCCTGTTCTCCTCTGGACTTGGTGGATGTCTGGCAGGCGGGAAGGCAGGCAGGCACACATGCACAAACATACCTTCAGTGAAAGCTTCTTCTGTGCAGCCTCCCTCACCTTGTTTTGTCGAGTATGGCGGGTCAGTGGAGAGATTGTGAGGTAGAGGAGACAACAATCAGACACTGGTACAAGGCCGTGCCAACCATCCCTCACAGGATGACATGTCCTCACCCCCACATCCCTCTGGCCTGACAAATTAGGGCTTTGGGGCGGTTGAAAATAGACATCCACATGGAGCACCACAATTGATGACACCAAATATGCATCACACAGGTGAGTAAGAAAAACAAATGACTGACTACACAAAATTTGAGAACCACCCACACACCTGCACGGAATCTTCCCTGTGCATTTTCAGCAACATGTATTTCTCACGAAAACAAACAAATGAGCAATGAATTAAAAAGTTAGAATGGATGAAAGAATGTCTAATATGAGTGTGTGGGTCTCCAGAGCACATTCTCTCTGGATTTAGAAAAGTATTTTAAAAGAAAAATGAACTGCATAGGGTTGATG
>NW_026911848.1:0-20000 GCF_963692335.1 Osmerus eperlanus
AGCAGCTGTCCGCTGGAGCGCGGCGTCAACATCTCTCCGCAGGGCAATCAAAATGGATTAAAGCCCCCCTCCCCCCTCCCCCCGCGCAAATCAGATACTTCCGCTACTGTGATGATCAATCCATAATAAAATAAAAAACATAAATCTGATTATGTTGTTCCGACACTTTTAATAACAGAGATTTGAATATCGCCATATGTGTGGGAGTGATTTATTGGTGGAAAAAGTGCCATCAGGCCCATACTGTGTGGTGTGGAAGCTGGTGGCCGGCCAGTAATACCATTAACTGCATTGTTCAAACTCATTATGTGATGAGTAACACAATAATAATCGCGTGGACTACAAACGCACACGATTTCCTCCAATGAGCTATCACTTCGGCCGGTGATATTAGTCTCACTTTTTTTGCTCTCCTCCCCTCTCTCGCGTTCCATCTCTCTTTCCATCTCTCTCTCTCTCTCTTTACGTTACCCTCTTTAATTCCCCCCCCCCTTTCCATCTCTCTCTCTTCCCCCTCTCGTAAATCTCTCAGAGAGAGTATGAACCTCTGATGTTGAATTAGTATTGTAATTTCGGCTCTCCCCGCATGCAGTGCCAGAGCATACCAGGGGTTTATTAATCTGAGGGGACAGGTGCCATGGAAACAATATGCTAAGCGGCTGGCCAGGATTCTGGGCTGACCGGCCAGTGCCAGAGTCCTCAGTGCATTCAATTAGAATTCCACGGCATGGACGGCAGCCCAGCGCTGAAGAGCGTAAGGATGCTTTAGATCACGGGTCCTGGTCGAACCTCAGAGGACATGGAGGAAGAGCTGGGCTGATAGCTGCAGGGAAAATGGACGGATTTCACTGCAGTGAATGCATCTCTGTCTGTATCTCTCTCTCTCACACATACACAATCTATCTATTTCTACCTGTCTCTCTCTCTCTCTCTCTCTCTCTCTCTCTCTCTCTCGCTCTCTGTATACACGATGAGAGTGAGGTAGTGTGTGTAAACGGTGCGGAACGCATACAGCTCTTCCTTAGAGCGGTGCTTGAGTGTGCTTGTTGTCGTGGACTCTGCGCTTAGCGTGTGATGTGAAGTGGATCCTTCCCCGGGTTCCTTCAGCAGAGACAACAGCTGTTCCCCGCCACATATGGCCCACTGACAAACATGACAGATGAAACACTTTGTCTGTTTGCTTTTGTTTAAGCGCCGGGCTGAGCTCCCTAATACCAGCCTTTTAAGTGATCAAAAAGGCCCGGCGATATTTGATGTCATCTGCCGAGCGATGGAGGGAGAGTGAAGTGTCACCCCGTTGATATACAACTGCTCTCTTCAGTCACACAGCGCAGTCTGCCGGGAAACAATATGACAGCTTGCGTGCCACACATCCTAGCCATGAGAGACGGAGGAGGAGAAAGGAAGGGAGGGGAGAAGGATGAAAGTAAAAGAAAGGAGAGGGCAAGCTGGATGGGAGAGAGATGGTACAAAAAAAGAGAGAGGGAGAGGGAGGGGGAGGGGAGAGAGAGAGAGAGAGAGAGAGAGAGAGAGAGAGAGAGAGAGAGAGAGAGAGAGAGAGAGAGAGAGAGAGAGAGAGAGAGAGAGAGAGAGAGAGAGAGAGAGAGAGAGAGAGATGGAGGGGAGGATGGAATCAATTCAGCTGGTCTGTTGCCCTGTCTGTGACATGTCATTCCCTGTCAGCTTGGATTTGAAAATAAAGCTTTTGAGAGACCTTTCAGCTCCTAGCCCCTGGCTGATCGATGCCCCTGGCCATGCTCTCACACGTCTCACCGACACACACACACACTCCACTCTGCTATGATGGACACATAACATGCTCCCAACACACACACACACACACATACAGTCACCCGTATATTATGGACACACACCACACACACATCCCTCTCCTATCATGGTCAAACGGCCAGGCACCACAGCCCAGATCTCAGCCTCATCACCCTGCAGGCCAGACAGTGTGAGCAGGGAGAGGCTTCCAGCCTGGCTTCAGAGGGTCAGCTCCCTGGGTCCTCATCCCCAGAGAGGCCCTCCTCCCTTGGGGAGACCAGGACGGGAAGCTGGGGCAGGGTGGATGGGTGGGCGCAAAGGAACGTGGAGGAGAAGGGTGTGAAATGTGTGTGTGGACACGACCATTAGAGGAGGAGAAGAAGAATATATAATAGAGATGGAGGAAGCATTAGAGAGGTAAAGAGAGAGGAGGAAGGAACGAGATAGGGAGGGAGAGAGAGAGGTAAAGAGGGAAAATTAGAAAAAGAGGGAGGGGGAGGAGAGGGAGGAAGAGAGGGAGAGTGGAGGCTGAATAAATCGAGTCATTAGGCATGTGTTTGTGGGAGACTGGCTCCCATCTGACAGCGCAGGGTGGCAGGCAGGCTGCACCTTCTGTTGCACCTCCCAGTCGACAGACTAGCAGATCGGGTGCGTTTGTGTTCCTCCTCTGGGCGGCCCACCCTCGCCGCTCTGGGTCTCTGTCAGGGAGGGCCTCGGGGGAAGAAGCTCGTAACACACACACACTTCATTTTTATTTTCATCTGTGTTTCTGGAAAAACAGCCGGAGAGAGGGGGGAAAGAGAGAGAGAGAGAGAGAGAGAGAGTAGGGAAAGAGAGAGAGAGAGAAAAAGTAGGGAGAGACAGGAGAAGAGAGAAAATGAGAGAGAGGAGAGAGAGAAAAAGAGAGAGAGAGAGAGAGAGAGAGAGAGAGAGGGGAAGAAAGTGTGTGTTAGAGACATAAACCAGCATTATTTTCCCTTCAGTCATGGCGATATCTCGACCCGGCTCCAGCTTCTCCTGTGTCCTGTCGAGGTGTCTCCACTCCACATGCCTCTCCTCTCTGCAACAAATGTGTGTGTGTTTGTGTGTGTGTGTGTGTGTGGAACAATAGCCTGAATGTACAGCTACTGGCCCTCCTTCAAGGCTCTGGCGTCCCAGAGGAACAGGAACACAGTCAGACACATGTTACACATGAGCTTCCTGTTCCTCTGGTCTTTGTCTTGATTATCCCGGCTGGCTCGCCACTCGACAGCCTCACGTCTTCACAAGGAGTCCATGTTACCATATGCCTCCTTAGGTAAGACCCGACTTAACATTTCAACATCACCTTTAGCTCTCCAAAAAACACATTTGCAAATAAGATTGTTTTGGAACGACTACATTTACATAACCCATGGGTCCTATTGTCTTGCTTTGCAATGCATTTGGATAAAATTGGTCCTTCAAAAAAAAGAAATGAGCAATTAAAGAGCTAAAGGTGACGTTGTAATTTTACAACAAGGGGTCTAATAGCCTCTTTTTTGAGGGCTGAGGTGGTTTGACGGGTGTGCTTGGACAGTTACGAGATTAGAATGTTTTCACTTCAGTCTGAAAATAATATCTTTTTTATTTTGTGAATTATTGTTATTGCTTGTTCATATTTCAGGAAATATTTAAGTTAATTAAATTGTATTCCTGGGTGAAAATAGGTGTTAGAGGTGGTGTTGGCCTGGCGGAAGAGGTTTAGATCCTAACGCTGGAGAGAAGCTGTCTCACATAGGGTTAGGGTAAAAACACCACAACGTTTCTAAACCTTTACACTGTTTTATCACCAAACATACTTATACTGTAAATCTCTCTCCATCTCTCTCCACTCCCTCCCTCCCTCCTTCTCTCTCCCTCTCTCCCCTCTGTGTGGCGTGGTCTTGTTGGTGGTCCTGTAGCAGCAGACAGACAGGAGAGTGATAGTCTGCATCAGTGTAGTGCGTGTGTTGTAAAACAGTCAGGCGCTGACAGATTGACTGGGATGGCCAGTCCTCAATCACCCGCAAAGGAAAGCAAGGAGAGAGAGACAGAGAGCGATAGTACAAAAATAAAAATTGTGTGTGCGTGGGACAGCACTAAATAAAGGAAAACCTAATATGCAAAAACATACCTATGTGGTACAAAGGCTAGAAATGGGAGAATTCTTTTAACAAAAAATTCCGTCCTCCACACACTCCCCCCCCCCCCAAAAAAAACGACACAACAAATAAAATAAAAAGCTCTGCAATGATTTTAAAGAGTAAACAGAGAGATGGGTGTGAGAGCATTTTTTGTGTCATTGTCGACAGCTGTTGATTCAAAGAGAAAAACTTTATTCGTTCCAGATGGTCCTAGAGTGAGACAGAATGAGAGAGCTGACTCCATTGGCTCCTGCCATGTGTTGCTCCTCCTGATAGAAATTAAAAATGGCCGTTCGTTTGTCATCGCTCGCTACACCGCTTAAAATGCAGCCCCGCGACGTTACTTAGCCGTAATACACCATAATTGCTCAAAAGCCTGTTCTTTATCTGCCACGTGTGTGTGTGTGTGTGTGCGTGTGTGCGTGTGTGTGTGTGTGCGTGTGTGCGTGTGTGCGTGTGTGTGCGTGTGTGCGTGTGTGCGTGTGTGCGTGTGTGTGTGTGTGTGTGCGTGTGTGTGTGTGTGTGCGTGTGTGTGTGTGTGTGCGTGTGTGCGTGCGTGTGTGTGTGTGTGTGTGTGTGTGCGTGCGTGTGTGTGTGTGGAGAGTGTGGGGGGTGTTGAAGGCTTTAAGTAGTTCTTCAACTTGAAGCTCTGGCTGGAAGTCCACATGGCCGTGCGGGTTAGGGTGCATTCCCTTCTACAGTATCCTCATCTCTCTACAAGCAGTGTGGAACATTGGAGATGAGCGTTCTGTCTGAGATCTCTGGCCTGGTTCTAGTTCAGCTGTGAGTCGGGTGGCTGAGCGGTTAGGGAATCGGGCTAGTAATCAGAAGGTTGCCGGTTAGTTTCTGGCCGTGCAAAATGACGTTGTGTCCTTGGGCAAGGCACTTCACCCTACTTGCCTCGGTGGGGAATGTCCCTGTACTTACTGTAAGTCGCTCTGGATAAGAGTGTCTGCTAAATGACTAAAATGTAAAAATGTATTTCTTTAAGTTCTGTGTGTGGGGTGTGTGTGTGTGTTTTTCTTTAAGTTCAGTGATAGCTATTGATCTTTACTACAGTCTCAAGGAAGGAGGCAGACAGGAGAGAGCGGACGATTCTCTTAGCACATCACATACACACACACACCACAGACATCTCACACACACACATCTCACCCACACACACACACTGCAAACGTGGTGAGAAACACTCTCGTTGGCAGAGGTGTGGAAAGTTTAACTGTCACAGTAGCCCAGAGAGTCAGAAAACGTACACACACAATTATGTCAGATTAACCTTAAGAGCAGTCATTTACGGGAAATTAGGTGTCTATGGGATCTATACTGTCAGCATTGAAGAAGAACATCAAAGATCTGAGTCACAGACACGTGAGTCTCATGTAGAGTGGAAAATAGTGACACACACACACCCCCTCTACACAGAGGGTTACACACACGTCCACACTCACGTACACACACACACATACACACACACCCCTAGACAGAGGGGTCACATACTCACACACACATACTCACACACACACACGGGTCATGTGACCTGACTCGTTTCGTCGAGCTGTACCAGGAAGATCTACTGCAACCTGCAGGTCCCAGTGTCTCCGCGGTAACAGTGACCTTGACGACCGCGGTGCCGGCGAGGGGAGCGCTGTGTGCACTGGAGCGCGCTCAGAACAGATTATAAATGTTTCATTATGACTGCTCCAACCCCAGCCCTGACTCCCACGAAGTTAAACCCATCATCTCCCTTCTGCTGTCACCTTCTCTCTCTCTCTCTCTCTCTCTCTCTCTCTCTCTCTCTCTCTCTCTCTCTGTTTCTCTCTCTCTCTGTTTCTCTCTCTCTCTGTCTCTGTCTTTCTCTCTCTCTCTCTGTCTCTGTCTTTCTCTCTCTGTCTCTCTCTCTCTCTCTCTCTCTCTCTCTCTCTCTCTCTCTCTGCTATATGGGGTGATGGATCGTTCATCCACGACGAGTGATCCCACTTCTCCTCCAGCTCTCCATCTTGTCTTGTTCTTTGGTTTGTCTTTGTTGGGTCTGACCTTACCTTTCTTCCGACATATTCTCATTTCTCTCTCTCTCCTTCTCTCTCTCTCTCGCCCTCTCTCTCTCTCCTTGTCTTTCTCTCTCTCGCCCTCTCTCTCTCTCCTTCTCTTTCTCTCTCTCTCGCCCTCTCTCTCTCTCCTTCTCTTTCTCTCTCTCGCCCTCTCTCTCTCTCCTTCTCTTTCTCTCTCTCGCCCTCTCTCTCTCTCCTTCTCTTTCTCTCTCTCGCCCTCTCTCTCTCTCCTTCTCTTTCTCTCTCTCGCCCTCTCTTTCTATCCTTCTGTTTCTCTCTCAACCTCTCTCTATCCTTCTATTCCCCTCTCTCCTTCTCCTTCTCCCTCTCTCTTTCTCTCTCAATCTCTCCTTTAGTTCCTTTTACATAATATTAAGATGTGTCTACATGTCATGGTTCATGAATGCAGTGAGTTATTTACTTATCACAGTAATGGTGCTGTATCAGGCAACATCATCATGTTGGTAGAATTTTCACAAAAAGGAACAAAAAAGGAAACAAAATAATAATCTATATATTTGACCACAAACCAGTTTTCAGGAGATGCACCGTCTGTGTTTACGTCTGTTTCCCTGATTTACTTTTATTTACATCAAATCCAGTCACCCCCCAAAAAACTCCATCAGTAATCCAAAAAATAATAAACTGTGTGTATCGGATAATTTCCAGAAATGTTCAGCACGATTCCCTGTGTCTCAGTAGAGCACCATAAGGAGGGGAGTGCATCTCTTGGTGTGTATCGAGCAACAGCTTGTGTAAGAAACTGTAGTTTTGGTTCTTGGGAGTGCCAAGGGACTGATTCATACAGAATCAGATGTGCTAATGTGTGTTTCTGCTCTGTGTATAACAGTAAATTCCCCTCAGATTACAGAAGTGGACTTCTTTCGAATGTGATTAGAAAATAACCCAGAACTAGGGAAGTCAGATGGATATTTCCACCCCCCTAACCCTGGTCGTTCTTGACAACTACTTTGCTATCTGTATCTGTGTTTGTGTATGTACACATACAGTGTGTATGTGTCTGTGTGTGCATGTTGTAAACAGCTTGTGTGTACAAAGATATTGGCCAGGCAGTATAGGCCCGACAGAGAGATAGACAGAGCGAGAGAGAGAGATATAAAGAGACATAGAAAGGATAAGAGAGAAACAGAGACAGACAGACAGAGAGAGACAGAGAGTCATGATAGGTGAGTGAAACCGACAGAGGCAGCCCAGAGTGGAGCTCCGAGCCTCCTCACCAACATGAGTCACCCTGAGGCAGGCCTGCCTCCTCCCCCTGCCTCCGTCCAGACACGGAGACGAGAAGCCTCTGAACCCCGGTATCAATCACTCGGGGGAGGGGGCGAGGGGGGGCAGTTAAGCAGTGTCAGTGTATTGTTTTTGTAAATGTAACCTTTCAAAGTATCTGTGTCAAAGACGTGTCACTGGCATCATCACTTCCCGGGCGCCTTGTTTCATGAGAGAGATCGTTCCACCGTTCTGCTGGGAGGGGTGGTGTTCTCTCTGACTGGTAATACAGCGCTGTGTGTGGGCTGTAGAGCAGCTCATCACTCTCCCTCCCTCCCCGCATCCACCACCTTCCTTCCCTCCCTCCTCCCTCCCCCCTCATACAACCCCATAGCAGAAGCCGCTGATAAGCAGAAGGTCATCTCCCGGAAAGTACCGCCAGTCCAACAGAGTGCTCCGTTAACCTTGCCGGCGCCGAACACAGGATCTGTGTTCTCCTTACCCCGCCCCCTCTCCTCCTCACTCCGCCCCCTCTCCTCCTTCACCCCGCCCCCTCTCCTCCTCCACCCCACCCCCTCTCCTCCTCCACCCCGCCCCCTCACCTCCTCACCCCGTCCCCTCACCTCCTCACCCCGCCCCCTCTCCTCCTCACCCCGCCCCCTCTCCTCCTCACCCCGCCCCCTCTCCGCCTCCACCTCACCTCTCTGTTTTTCTTTCTAACCGTCCGAGCCTGCATGGCCCTTCAGGCTGACGCCCTGGAGCAGAGACACAGAGGGGCTTGTATGAGAGCCCCCTGCATGGCCAGGCAGAGCCATGCTGTAATGTTGTTCCTTGGTCATGTGTGCTGGCTGATGCTGTACGTCAGTAACCTGTTATGCTCATCGAGTGAGTTATTTTTCTCCATCTCAGTGCTGAAACTCTGCTGCACTTGAAGAGTGTGGTTTCCTCTGTGCCGATCGCTTAGAGTGTGCTGCTTGCGGGTGTGAGTGTGTGTGCGCGAGGTTGCTTATCAGAGTTTTAACCACACACACATTTGCATTGCAGGATATGTGACATCCTTACAGATGAGAGGGACGGCCCCTTTTTGTGAACACACACACACACATGAACACAAACATTATTTTTCAAACATACATAACAGTTACAAGACACAGTAAGGTCAGGCTATTGCGATGATATAACTTCATCACGTCAGGTTGAATTCCATTGTGCTTGTTAATCGTTAATATCCAACATCAGTCGACCAGCATCTTCCTGATAAATGTGTTCAGTACCCACGGCAGAACCCGCCGCTCTCCTTCAGAAACATCATTCTACCATTTACATTTAGTCATTTAGTAGACGCTCTTATCCAGAGAGACTTACAGTAAGTACAAGGACATTTCCCCCGAGGCAAGTAGGGTGAAGTGCCTTGCCCAAGGACACAACGTCATTTGGCATGGCCGGGAATCGAACTGGCAACCTTCAGATTACTAGCCCAAGTCCCTAACCGCTCAGCCACCTGACTCCCTGTTTGTCTGTGTGTGCTGTGTTGGCTGTCCCTCCGCACACCCTCCCTCTCTCACAGATCCACGCTTTACGGAGCTTTCTAGATTAAAAACTGTCAATACAGGAGGAAAGCTCAGTAGAAGCCATAGTGACCAAGCCCCTGCTGCCCGCGAAAGAATCAATCATTTAGTGTCCGGCTCATAACTTTATTTTTTATGCATAATTGAGGCGGGCTGATGTTTGTCCCTGTCGTTAAAATGTAGAGCGATTTTGGAAACAATACGAGGAGAGACTCCATTCTGCTTTCAGAAGCTCAGTCTGAGATGTGGAGAACAGCACCAGGAGGTTGTTGAGCCGTGTGGATGAGTTCGGCCTCGTCCGCAGGTTTGGATGATATCCGGAGGTGTCTCCTTTTCTGTTTGTAAAGGAGGGAGAGAAAGGTGTGTGTGTGAGGTATGGTGCGACACACACACACACACACACACACACCTCTTTATAGAACTGCGGTCGGCAAGAGGAAAAGGGTCCTAGTCAGAATATGATTGTGCACCTGCATGTGTGTGTGCGAGTGTGTGTGTGTTTACCACAATGTGTGTGTGTGCTACTGTGTGTTCTTCACCACACGGTGTGTGTGTGAGAATGTGGCTGGGTGTTTTGGATAGAGACTGGGGAGGAGAGAGGAGGTGTGGCAGGGTTATTCTGGAACCGTTAGCCAGGGGGGTTGCGTGAACGCGGGCGAGCGACCAAGGAGGGGAGGAGGAGTTCAGAGAGAGAGAGAGAGTTTGCTGACCTCATCCAGGAGTGCACTCGGCTGATGCCGCAGACAGACAGTGTGTGTCTGTGTGTGTGTGTCTATGTGTGTGTGTGTGTGTGTCTGTGTGAGAGAGAGAGCCTCAGTATTCAGTGTAACGTGAGCAGAGTTCTTCTCCGTTTACAGAAAAACAAGCAGAGCTGCTGGGAGTTCACCTTCAAGTGTTCCTCCACCATCCAGACCAGGCTGGTCCTCACACACACACACACACACACACACACACACACACACACACACACATACACACACACACACATGCAAACACACACACACGCAAACACACACACACACGCACACACGCAAACACACACACACACACACACATGCAAACACACACACACACACACACATGCAAACACACACACACATGCAAACACACACACACACACGCAAACACACACACACACACACACATGCATACATGCCACAAAAACTCACAAGCTCATACATACTGTATAAACAATATTCCACACACTGTTTAAACACACACACAAACACACAGTCACACAAGCACATTTAAAGAAAAATACACAATGCAATATTAAAACACATGATCAGCATTCGTTGCGATATTGCATTGATTGATTTTCTTACCCACACAGCTACATTTGAATTATTATTATTTAGTAGCTTTTATAGAGATGGGCTCCGAGGACCCCTGCAGTGTCCTGCTCCTGTCTCCCCTCTCATTATATGACCTGCTTTCATTTCCTATTAGTTTTGCACTAACGCTTAATAAATATTGATTTGCTATTTTAATTACATGCTAATCTCAAAACACATAGGTGCCAGGTTTACGGCTCTCTCAAGTGGAATCGCAAATTTCCTCTTTGCAAATATTTATTGGGGGGGGTGAGGACCCACAGAGGGCAATAAAACTGAATGGCGATCGTCAAATAGACAGCGACTGTCTCCAATATCACGCGCATGTGTCAATATTAGAAACTCAGGCTGACAGAGGCTCCGATCAATTGTAGTATAATTGTACTCCTGCGTAACAGCTTCGTATATCAACCTAGAAGAAAATAAACTGATGTGGCTGCTAAGAAGTTGTTATTTTTAGATGGATGTTATTCTGTAGAGCGATCGTACAGTGTGTTGTATTAGATGTGAGATTGTAGTCTCAGGACATATCGGATGTATTTGATAGTTTACTGGGGATGAAGCAGTCCTGGTTGAAATCAGAGCTCCTCTGGCCACTGGCAGGAAACTAAAAGACCGGATATGCATAAATATCATAAAATTGGAGCGAATAATAAATTGTTAAAGGGAAATTTATTATTTGTGTATTTAACTCTCTTTCTCACCCTCTCTCTCTAGCTCGCCCTCTCTTTCTCTCCCTATCTCACCCTCTCCCTCTCTCCTCTCCTAATCCTTCCATCAAAGAGATGTATTGAAAGTGAGACTGCATTAAGGTGATTAGAAAGCTGAGATATTCAAGGCAAAGCTTGTCTTTTTCAAAGGGAAAGAGCCATGAGTCAATAACGGTAAACAACTTATTATTCATTTCTCCCGAGTCGAATTTGCACTAAACAAAATGGACAGTGTGCACACTAGTCCTAGTCATATTTGTGTGTGTGTACGTGTGTGTAATAATCTATGCATTGCGCATTCCTTGATTTGTACCTCAGTTCCAGGTTTCTGGTTTAATTGACTCCCTCCACCCCCCCCCCCCTTCCGCCCCTCCATACACACACACACCCACATTCTGATCCCCCTTCCCCCACTCTTAGCTGGGAGAGCATCGATCAGCTATGAAATGGTTCCGATATGGCCGATCGATATGGCTTTGAGAGCATCTCCCGCAGGACTGAGCTCTCAGCCTGGAGGGCAGCAGGACTGAGCTCTCAGCCTGGAGGGCCGCAGGACTGAGCTCTCAGCCTGGAGGGCCGCAGGACTGAGCTCTCAGCCTGGAGGGCAGCAGGACTGAGCTCTCAGCCTGGAGGGCCGCAGGACTGAGCTCTCAGCCTGGAGGGCAGCAGGACTGAGCTCTCAGCCTGGAGGGCCGCAGGACTGAGCTCTCAGCCTGGAGGGCAGCAGGACTGAGCTCTCAGCCTGGAGGGCAGCAGGACTGAGCTCTCAGCCTGGAGGGCAGCAGGACTGAGCTCTCAGCCTGGAGGGCAGCAGGACTGAGCTCTCAGCCTGGAGGGCAGCAGGACTGAGCTCTCAGCCTGGAGGGCAGCAGGACTGAGCTCTCAGCCTGGAGGGCAGCAGGACTGAGCTCTCAGCCTGGAGGGCAGCAGGACTGAGCTCTCAGCCTGGAGGGCAGCAGGACTGAGCTCTCAGCCTGGAGGGCAGCAGGACTGAGCTCTCAGCCTGGAGGGCAGCAGGACTGAGCTCTCAGCCTGGAGGGCAGCAGGACTGAGCTCTCAGCCTGGAGGGCCGCAGGACTGAGCTCTCAGCCTGGAGGGCAGCAGGACTGAGCTCTCAGCCTGGAGGGCAGCAGGACTGAGCTCTCAGCCTGGAGGGCCGCAGGACTGAGCTCTCAGCCTGGAGGGCAGCAGGACTGAGCTCTCAGCCTGGAGGGCAGCAGGACTGAGCTCTCAGCCTGGAGGGCAGCAGGACTGAGCTCTCAGCCTGGAGGGCAGCAGGACTGAGCTCTCAGCCTGGAGGGCAGCAGGACTGAGCTCTCAGCCTGGAGGGCAGCAGGACTGAGCTCTCAGCCTGGAGGGCAGCAGGACTGAGCTCTCAGCCTGGAGGGCAGCAGGACTGAGCTCTCGGCCTGGAGGGCAGCAGGACTGAGCTCTCGGCCTGGAGGGCAGCAGGACTGAGCTCTCAGCCTGGAGGGCAGCAGGACTGAGCTCTCAGCCTGGAGGGCAGCAGGACTGAGCTCTCAGCCATCTTGGCCTCTGCTGTTGTTGTTCTTGTTGTTACTGATGTTTCCCATGTTTGAGTCGTGTTAAACGGTCGATCCGTGTCCGAAAGACCCTTCCACACACAAGATCACCTTGGAGACGAACTCTGACCCCGTACACACACTCCCCCACACACACACACTCCACTACAACACACACACACACAGAGATAACCCACACACATACTCCCTCCAACACCATGCAATTCCTGGTCATGGTTGATCTCTCACACAGCCAGCAGTTTAGCATCAGTGACCTCCTTGTGTCTGGTCCTGGTTCGGGTTAGTTTGGTTAGAGTTAAGTAAGGGTTAGGGTTAGAGGTTAAGGTTAGTTTGGTTAGAGTTAAGTAAGGGTTAGGGTTAGAGGTTAAGGTTAGTTTGGTTAGAGTTAAGTAAGGGTTAGGGTTAGAGGTTAAGGTTAGTTTGGTTAGAGTTAAGTAAGGGTTAGGGTTAGAGGTTAAGGTTAGTTTGGTTAGAGTTAAGTAAGGGTTAGGGTTAGAGGTTAAGGTTAGTTTGGTTAGAGTTAAGTAAGGGTTAGGGTTAGAGGTTAAGGTTAGTTTGGTTAGAGTTAAGTAAGGGTTAGGGTTAGAGGTTAAGGTTAGTTTGGTTAGAGTTAAGTAAGGGTTAGGGTTAGAGGTTAAGGTTAGTTTGGTTAGAGTTAAGTAAGGGTTAGGGTTAGAGGTTAAGGTTAGTTTGGTTAGAGTTAAGTAAGGGTTAGGGTTAGAGGTTAAGGTTAGTTTGGTTAACATGTGGAGAACAGGTTGTAAGGTAACACTGCTCTGAAGCTCTGGCCTCCGCAGAGACCTGGGTAACAACAGTCTCTCTCTCTCTCTCTCTCTCTCTCTCTCTCTCTCTCTCTCTCTCCCTCTCTCTCTCTCCGTCTACTGTCTCACTCCTCCTTCTCCTCTCTCCCCATCACCCCTCTCCTCTCGCACTGTTTCCCCTCTCTCTCCCTCTCTCCCTCCCATCTCCCCCCCCCCCTGTTCACCCGTCTCCTCGCTCCACCACTCCATCACCTCGGAGAGGATCCGTTGCCGTGGCGTTGCCGTGGCGTTGCTAGCGAGCGGGCTAACCGTCTAACCGTTTCAGCTAATTGCCTCATTAATGATTCACGGGTGAGAGCCCACTCCTCCGGGCTCTGCGGGGAGCAAATTGTTCTGATTGGTTTGCCACTGTCAATTATTGATGAGACAGCAAGCTCAAGTGCTAACACCTGGCTTTAGAGTTCCAAACAGTCCCCCTCCTCCACCCCCCCCCGTGTTCCCATCATGCACTCTGTTATCCACACTGGAGGTGTGTGATACACTCGTCTCCCCTGACCGCACACACTTACTGCAGTGGCTCTGGAAAGGGATCTGGTGTGCGTGTGTGCGTGCGTGTCATCTGTGTGTGTGTGCATGTGTGTGTGTGTTTGCGTGTCACCACAGGCCCTGGCTGTCATCTGTAAGTGTGTGTGTGTGAACACACCTCTAGACCAGGACATGAGTTCTGCTGAATGTGAGAGACACAGAGTCCTCCTGGGGAGGCAGCTGGAGGGGAGAGACCCCAGCTGTGTGTGTGTCTCTGTGTGGATGTGTTTTATCTCTGTGTGTGTGTCTGTGTGTGTGTGTGCATCCATGCATGCTCCCTGAACCACCTGTGTAGAGTCCTCAGCCGGCGAGACAAGAGAGATTGTTTGAAAACAAGTGAAACTGTCCGTGAACGCAACTCTGTCATAACAAGGAAAAACAACTCAGGGAATACACAGCACGCTCCGCCCAAGCAAGCCCCGCCCATCCAAGCCCCGCCCACTCAAGCCCCGCCCACCAAAGCTCCGCCCACCTGGCTTCGCATCACCGGGCACAGAAAATATGACGGGAATATTTCTGTGGAAATATTTGTACGGGAATATTTCTGGGGAAATATTTGTACGGAAATATTTGTATTCTAATATTTTGTTATTGGTCATTTCTGACCAGTAAGATCAAATAAAGGTCAAAGAAAATATTTTTATTAGAATATTTTGTCAAACTTTCAAAACATTTTTGGGGCAAACTTTGTTTCACACACACAGTCAAAGGAGAGGAAGGAGAGGACAGGAGAGAGAGAGATCATGTCACCAAATACAGATTAAAACTAAAGTAACAAGCCTGCCTTGAAAATGTGAGTACAAATATTTGGGTAAAAAAAATTTAAGGAGTGAAAGTAAAAAGTTGTCAGAAAAATAGTGAAGTAAATTACTGATACCAGAAAAATCTACTTTCAAACTATGAAATACAGGCCAGCAGTGCAGGTATGGTTTTGTGTGAATATACAATGTATTGTTTTAAGCCATTTGTCATAATGATGGCCAATTGGCTCATTTACTTAACGTATACTGATGCATGTGAGGGGGGGCTGTAATTGGATGACAGGTGTCGGCAATCCTTCTAGTCAGTAAAGTAAGCAGGTACCGATACCAGAAATATCTACTTAAGTACAGAAACAGTAACAAAGTTATTAGTACTTTGTTACTTCCCATCTCTGGTGTTTTCTGGGATCTGATTAATAACGTCTCCTGGTAGGTACACCTAAGAACCTACTAGAGGGGTCAGTAATTGGATCTGTGGCATTGTGGCAGACAGAGCCCTCACACACACACCAGTTACACACATACACACACACATACATGCACCGCTGTCTAATGGCCCACCCACACAGAGAATAGGAGGTCTAGCATGAATCATCCTCTACAAACACTGTAACTGGGGGAGGAGGGGAAATAACATTCATACTGTTAGGATAACAGAGTAGACTGAAGAAGAAGACCAAAATAATACTAATATGAACCGTCGGGTATATAGAGAGCTGAGAGGGTTGAATCGTGTGGTGGAGGTGTCTGTGTGTGTACATTTACATTTACATTTAGTCATTTAGCAGACGCTCTTATCCAGAGCGACTTACAGTAAGTACAGGGACATTCCCCCTGAGGCAAGTAGGGTGAAGTGCCTTGCCCAAGGACACAACGTCAGTTGGCATGACCGGGAATCGAACTGGCAACCTTCGGATTACTAGTCCGACTCCCTCACTGCTCAGCCACCTGACTCCCTGTGTGTGTGTGCTGGGGGTGGAGGTGTGTGTGTGTGTGCTGGGGGGATGCAGAGGAACATGGTGGTGAACAGATTCATCCAGGATGATGAGCATCTCTTGTCATGTCTGGCCTTAATTAGAGCTGAGGAGGGTCTTAGACACCCCCCCTCACCCCCCTCACCCCCCGCTCCAACTCTGCCCTACACAACAGTGACTCACCCTGCATCATCACTGGAACAGGGTGGGAGAGCAGGGGAGGGAGGGGGGGCGTCTCTGGGATGAACTGTGTGTGTGTGTGTGTGTGTGTGAGTACAAAGCAGCTCAATGATGGGTGGTCTGACTCACACTTTTACTGACCTTTTTCTTCTCTCTCCCTCCTTCCTCCCCTCCCTCCCCCCTTCCCACTCTCTCTCCCACTCCCTCCTTCCCTCCCATCTCCCTCCCCCTTCCACTCCTTCCATCCCCCCCTCTCTGCCTGTCTACAGATAACCTAGCGACTGGACGCTGGTGACAGAAGCGTGACTGACCAATGGCACCAAGACCTTCACAAAGCACAACACTTAAGAGATGACTTCACTCCAGAGGAAGAGAGACGACCTTCCCAACCAGACGAAAACAAAAGAGCGAGTTCCCCTCAGAGTCTCTTCCAGCTCCACTGACCCTTCCTCATATTTTACCTCCAGCTTTTTTCTACAAAAAATAAAACAAAGAAACTAAAAACACAAAAAGAAAAACCAACCAATGACGACAAGACTGACTCACGAGGGTAGGTGACATCATCCAATGTGGACACGCAAGAAGATGACCAAGTTCTCTTTTCATTAACGGGAAAAAACTAAATAAAAACTTTGATGCATGTTCCTGTAAGTAGTTCATATAACGCCGTCCCCAAGAACAATGCCCCCCCTCCACTCTTATCTGTTGTAGGACGCCCCCCCCCCCCCTCCTATCCGTCCCCCCACAATTCCAACCGTCCAACGTTCCACCTTTGTCGAGAACCTGACTGCACGGAACTCGCTGGACTTGTGAGATTGAGCGTGCGCATCGCTACTGCGTCTGGACCCTCCCCATGCCCCATATCCCCTCCCCCTGCCACCCTCACCACGACACGTGTAAATAACCCTGAGTGACTGGGCAGAAGACCCCCATCAGAAGGGTGTTCCTCAGCTCTGGTACATCTCCCAGGTCCATCATGGACCTGTCTACAGAGCTGGCTCCTGTTTTCACCTCACTCCCCCTGCCCTCCCCCACTCTCCCCCTGCATACGTCCACCCCCCTTCGTGGAACTGTAGTGTACTGTACATTTTGTCCAGCTGTATATTTGAACTCCATACCTTGAGATGTCAGCTACTGTAGCAGCTCCTGCTGTGTCTTCAGGACTGAAGCGACGTGTTTGCAGACGGGCTCGTGTTCTGAGTTCTAACCTGAGCAGACCAACCTGCCCGCGTCCATGTCCTAGTAGTACCTTAGAGTATCTATCCAGATAGAATCCTGAGTAATTGTAAAAGTAAAATCCAGAGAGGTAAACCAAGATGATAGAAACCTTCCTGTCCTGCATGGAACCAGTGTTAGAGACTGTCTGGACGGTGCGGAAGGGGGGGACAGGATAGTAAGACGGACAGACTTCCTGTGTCCTGAATGAAGAGGCGATCTGGGATCTTCCATTGGTTTACTTTTGTTTTGTTTGTTTGTTTTGTTAATTTTTTTATTGAGAATGTGGTTGATTGTGCTTTGTTCTCTGAGCATGGCAGCCGTTTTGGGAAGCTCCCCCTCCCCTCCTCCCCCCTCCCTTATCCCACCGGCTCAACCACAGAAGAGGACACACGGGAGGCTGCCATGGCGACGAGAGCGGACTTTTAGAAAGCTTGGATTGGACTTGGGAGTTGATTGGACGTTGGACTAGATGAACCAATCACACGGGGCCGGGCCGGGCACGCCTCCCTTGCGGCCGCCATCTTGAACGGCCATCTTTGTCCTCTCGCACCCTCTACCTCTCTGCTGCTCCTGTGCACCCCCTCCTCGCTTCCCCTCCCTTACACACACACACACACACTTCCTCCTCCCGGCCCCTGCATGTCTTCCAAGCCTCAAGAGGAGAGGGAGGAGGCGAGGGCGGAGCTGTTCGGGACCACGGACGCACGCCAGCGGGGAACACAAAACGAACAACACACACACACACACAGAGATACACACACACAGAGATACTCACACACTCAGATACACACACACATTCACACACTCTGAGGTAGACGCTAGCTGCTGGGGAGTTGAGAAGGAGGGTGTGTTGGTGTATATATGCTGTTGTGTTGAAGCTGTTCCCACTCTGCATGTTGACGTGCAGACCTAAACACAGGTCGTAACCAGGAAGAGGAGGGACGGATGCCGCGGCAACACCGCTCCCCCTCTCCTTCCCTCCCTCCTGAGCCCCGCCCCTGCACACACCCCCACCCAGGGTCCTCCACCGAGAACCCACGTTAATGACAGAAATGGTAAACGAGATAATAATATATAAATCCCTCCTTTCCCTCTCCTTTCTGCAGAGAAAAATGACTTCCTAAGCAAAACTGCAGAAGCAAACTGGTTTTTAAGTACTTTGAAAGAATGTGTGACCTGCAGCTTTGATGTCAAACAAGAACCTGGGCGAGGTGGGGAGGGGCTGGCGAGGGGGGGGGAGAAGAGGCGAGGGGAGGAGAGGGCAGGGGAGGAGAGGGGGCAGGGGAGGAGAGGGGGCAGGGGGGGGAGAGGGGGCAGGGGGGGGAGAGGGGGCAGGGGAGGAGAGGGGGCAGGGGGGCAGCCAGAGCCGAGCTGGGGTGCTCCAATTAAGTGGCAGCACACAAAGTGGTGCGGGGCGCCCTGCCAGGAGCTGTCCATTCATCCCACGTCAAAGGGATTTACACATCTCAATGAGTCAACAACACTGCCAGGGCACAGAGGAGAGGAGGGAGGGCAGGGAGAGGGGGAGGCAGGGAGAGGGGGAGGCAGAGAGAGGGGGAGGCAGAGAGAGGGGGAGGCAGAGAGAGGGGAGGCAGGGAGAAGGGGAGGCAGGGAGAGGGGAGGCAGGGACAGGGGGAGGAAGGGACAGGGGGAGGCAGGGAGAGGGGGAGGCAGGGAGAGGGGGAGGCAGAGAGAGGGGAGGCAGGGAGAAGGGGAGGCAGGGACAGGGGGAGGAAGGGACAGGGGGAGGCAGGGAGAGGGGGAGGCAGGGAGAGGGGGAGGCAGAGAGAGGGGAGGCAGGGAGAAGGGGAGGCAGGGAGAGGGGGAGGAAGGGACAGGGGGAGGCAGGGAGGGGGAGGGAGAGGGGTGAAAAGGAAAAGAGATGGGGGGGAAATAAATGAGGGGAGATTGCTGTGTGTCTACCCGTACAGCAATCTCCCCCATTCCCTCATCCCTGACCCTCATCCCTGACCCTCATCCCCTTCAGAGAGGTCGTGACCCTCCCTGCCTCTTCAACCAGCGCCCTGCCAACCCCACAGTGTGCCGTGACCTCACATCCTGTTCGGGTCTGATTCCGCGTTAACAAGCGGGGGCCGTAAGATGAGCCAGATGTTCACCCTGATGGTTAAATACCTTTTCGCCCTTCCACCCCAGCGAGTCTCTCATCCCTGCCCACTGATGCTGCTCCCTTCCTGGGCACAGCTCCACCAACACCAGCCTCTCCCTGTCCCACCCACAACTGGATGTCAGTGAGTAATACTAGTCACCCTGTGCCCTTTCAGCAGCATCTTTTGAACACACCAGGATGAGGGTTTAGTGAGAAGTAGATAGAGAAAAGACAGACTCACTTCTCCTTCTCTCTCTCCAGTTTGTGTGTTCGTTTGTTCGTGGGGCAAAAATATCAGCTTCCTCACCTGACAGCTGTCAGGTATATTTCCGTGTCAGACGGGGGTGTTGACGTTAAGCACAGGGGCAGGATCTGTGGTTTGGCGTCGAGGTCATGAGAGAGAGTTCATGTTGTCAGGCTGTCCTGACTGCTGTGGTCTTCTCACACACAAACGTTTTCCTAGAAAACAACGTGATCCTCGGAAGTTCCAGGAGCTTCAGGTGAACAAAGTGTTTCTGCTCAGAAAAAACCCCATCCAGTGACATGCAGGAAACAGGCAAGGCCTTAGATGTGAACGACCCTGACCAGAAACCACCTTGTTAGATTGTTCTGGAAACAAGCAAGCATGCATGTGCACTGTAATGTATGTAAACATGCCGACAAACACACACGCATGCACACACACACTCGGTCACACAAACACACTCACACTAATCTAAACAACAGGGCTGTATGTAAACAGATCGACAACATAATGGGATTGTTCAGTGTGCAAACAATAAGCTGTTAGCGTAATCACAGGTCAAAGATATATTGCCCAGCGGGCCGTGCTGGAGGTATATTAACGTGATGGATATGTGGAGGGGGGAGGAGGGAGCAGAGAGGGGAGGGAGAGGGAGAGGAGATGACGGAAACAGAGTACTGTCTTCATTCAGATTTACCCCCCATATACACCCCCCCACCCCCTTCGACTGTCTTCCTCTTTACCCCTCCTCTCCCTCAGACAGGACCCCATTTAATCATCCTTGACCCCCCCCCCTCTCTATAGTGCCCTCCCTCTCTCCTCTGT
>NW_026911849.1:0-24940 GCF_963692335.1 Osmerus eperlanus
TCACCCCTCCCTCACCTCCCCCCTCTCATCCCCTCACCTCCCCCCTCTCATCCATTCACCTCCCCCCTCTCATCCCCTCACCCCTCCCCTCTCATCCCCTCCCTCACCTCCCCCCTCTACTCCCCTCACCTCCTCCCTCTCATCCCCTCACCCCTCCCTCACCTCCCCCCTCTCATCCCCTCACCCCTCCCTCACCTCCCCCCTCTCATCCCCTCACCTCCCCCCTCTCATGCCCTCGCCTCCTCCCTCTCATCCCCTCACCTCCCCCCTCTCATCCCCTCACCCCTCCCTCACCTCCCCCCTCTCATCCCCTCACCTCCCCCCTCTCATCCATTCACCTCCCCCCTCTCATCCCCTCACCCCTCCCCTCTCATCCCCTCCCTCACCTCCCCCCTCTCATCCCCTCACCTCCTCCCTCTCATACCCTCACCCCTCCCTCACTTCCACCCTCATCCCCTCCCCCCTCTCATCCCCCTCCTCTCATCCTTCTCCTCCCCCAGTCCCAAACGGTGACCCACACATGCAAGTAGATGTTCAAACAGACGTGCATACGCACACACAGCAGTAAACACACAGCAGTAAACACACAGGGATGAGGGACTTTAAAGAGTAAACAAACACAAACAGCCGAGGACACAGGTTGATATGAACATGGTCAAACACTGGTGAGATCTCACTCCCTCCCTCTTTCCATCCCTCTTTTCTCTTTTGCTGTGTGTGAGACAGTTCTGTGTGAAAGTTGAGGCTGAACAATTGTACAAAACAATTTAATTGACTTCACATCTAGTCACATCTAGTTTTTCTCTCCCAGTACCAGATAATCTGTCTAGCTCTGCTGATTCTGTTCCATTGAGACACTTGGCTAATGTACGGTAGATGCCTGCAGACATCCCAGTGCTAAGAAAGCTATTAGCGCACTTGTGGAATTTGCTACTCTGAGACGCTAGGCTAATACTAACCCCATTAGCTTCTGACAAGATCGAAAAATGAAGTTGAGTTTTTTTTTTATGGGGAAAAGGTCAAATCAATAAGACTGCAATCTATGGCAGAGAGAGAAAGAGCGAGAGAGATGAAAGGATATTAGACAATAAAACGACATAGTGTAGGTGAAGTCTAGTGTTGAGATTGAAGTGTGGCGAGATCATGGAAGATAACTGCATCACTTTGAGAAGCTCCATCAGAGGCTCTGAGAGACTGCTGGCCTGAAGGATGCTTGTACTTCTGATGAAATATACACCCCATATCCCTACATCACCAAGGGAGACGCCACACACACACACACACACACACACACACACACACACACACACACACACACACACACACACACACACACACACACACACACACACACACACACACACACACACACACACACACACACACACACACACACACACACACACACACACACACACACACACACACACACACAGAGACAGAATCATTGTATCTGTCTGTCATCTTGTATCTTCTATATAGCTCTATAGGCATGTCAGGTCAAACACAGCAGCTAGGTAACAGAGAAATTGTTGATTTAAAACAAGCATGTCTTTGCTTGTCACCGTGGCATCAATTGGCTACATCAGAATGTCGTAACAGCCTGGACTGCCACTGCCACGCATACACATGCGTGTGCGAGTACACACACAAAAAAGAAGGTAAAGGATAATAATATATATATATATATATGTATATATATATATACATATATATATACATACACAGAGAAGGAGAGTTTGGAAAAGTAGATTATATTCCTGTTCATCTCTCCGTTCTGCTCAGAGAGAGAAAAGGGCAGATTTGTTTGGGGAGATGATGCTGTACTCTGCTACATCTACAGCAAGCTGCAGCTGTAATCCATCATCTTTATATTCTACCTCTCTCTCTACCTCCCTCCCTCCATCCCTCTCTCCCTCCCTCCCTTTCACTCTTTCTCTCTTTGCCTCCCTCCCTCTGCCTCTCTCTTCCCTTTATCTATCCCTGGCTCTCTGGCGCAGCGCAAGGGAGAAAAGGATGGGTAGAGCAGAGAGAGAGAGAGAGCGAGAGAGAGAGAGACAGACAGACAGACAGACAGACAGACAGAGAGAGAGAGACAGACAGACAGAGAGAGAGAGAGACAGAGAGAGAGAGAGAGAGAGAGAGAGAGAGAGAGAGAGAGAGAGAGAGAGAGAACGAGGGAAGGACAGAAAGGAGTAAAATCGACCAGACAGGAGAATAATACAACTTTTCACTGAGGGAGGAGGATGAGAAGGGGCAGAAGGAGGAGGAGTTTGAAACTAGGCCCAGATTCAGACTGCTGAAACAGAAAAAAGGGGGGGATGGAGGGAGCACAGAGGTCAGGGCTGGTATGATTGCGACAACGGTGAGTCAGAAGACTGCAGATTCCTGTTGTGACTTGTTGATTCCAGAGAGACGATGTATCTGGACTACTGGCAAATACGGGGTATCAGGACTATCTGTTGTAACAAACACAAATGGTTCTCCAAATTCACTATAACTGCTGCTTGACTAGTGTGGACCAGACCAGCTAACCAGACCAGACCAGACCAGTTTCCCTTCTTCTGGAGAGTTGAATCCTTCTTTTACTCTCTCCATCTCTCTCTGTTTAGCAGAGAAGTACACACATGCCATCCCCCCTTCCATTCAACCAGGAGGATAAACTGTACAGGCTGCAAATCATCCTGCAAATCCCTTCATTTACAAGTTGGATACACCTTCAGTGGAGGGGGGAGAGGGGAGGGGGGCAGGAGACAGGCAGGTAGACGGACAGGCAGGTAGACAAGCAGGCAGCCAGGTAGACAGGCAGGCAGGCAGGGCACAGATTCAATCACACACTACATTTACACAGAACATAAATTTCTGTGGTGTAGTAGTTCACAGCACTCCCCTGGGCCAATCTGCTGCTGCTATAAATATGGCTTTGTCCAATCCCACGCCTGCTTATTGCCTTCTTATCCAATCACATAACTCCTTAGTGGCAGGGTATTGCTGTCAGCCTGAAGTGAAAGGCTCTCCCCACCCATCCAGCCTAATGACAGTCATAGTTACAGGAAAGGGAGGATGAGGAGAGAGAGAGAGAGAGAGAGAGAGAGAGAGAGAGAGAGAGAGAGAGAGAAAAGAGAGAGCCAAAAGGTGCAAATTAGGTATTTGCTGGGGGCTGGAAGTTGAACATCTTGTTATCCTGCACCCCCTCCCACCATTTGGGGCCCAGATTATCTGGAGAAACAGAGGGAGGGGGGGTGGTGAATCAACCAACAGCTCCATCCTTCTAGCCCCCTGGGCCTGGCTGAGATGAGGGGGCGGGGGGGGATCAACCCTGCCACCTGAGTCAACAGCTCCAAACCACACAGCGGGACGAGGAACAGATGAGTGACGTCACATGACAGAGAGAATGGGAGGAGTGAAAAATCAACATGGCAACGATATAAGAGTTCGCCAGGGAGAGAGAGAGAGAAGCAGAAAAAGAGGGGAAGAGCTTTGGAGAAAATGCTAGTGTGTTTTCTTCATGCATGAGTACATATGCATGTATGTGTCCATGTGACTGTGCCAACACAGGATGAGTCATTGCACCCAAATACCCGGTGTGAGTTGTGGTGCCACTCCTTCCCCTGCCCCCACCCCCCAGCATGCTGCTCAGCCTGCTGGTTTGTGTGTGTGTGTGTGTGTGCCGTGCTTACCCTGGCACAATGTGTGGACTGTCAAAATGAGTTCAAGTGGTGTCTCTGTGGGAGAGAGTGAGTGTGGGGGTGTGTTCTTGTGTGTGTGTGCACGCCTGCAATGTGTGATTTGTCATCCTGGTGAGTGCTGCTGGAAAGGGCCTGACTAAGCACACGCACACACACACACAAACATGTACTCACACACACACACACACACACACACACAGACATGTACACAGACACATCCATCTGCATCCCCCTGCACACACAGACACACGCGTGCAATAGGTTTGGGGGGAGGGCAGAGAGAGTCAGAGACAACTGAGAAATGTTATACTATTAACACATTTAACTATTACACTGATTGGCTTCATATTTAACTATAGCTTTGGAACTGTTCTCCTGCCTGAATCAGAATCTAAGAGAGGTGAGAACAAGTTAGAGATGAAAGGAAAAGAGAGAAAGAGAAAGAGAGAAAGAGAAAGAGAGAGAGAGAAAACTGGGTAGGCCACATTCCCCTGGGATTGGCTGGGAGGCTTCTGGTGCATTATGGGTACAAAGCACCCAACAGCAGGGCATCAGCGGTGATTAGCCCAGCGGCGTTGCTACGGCGATGCCGGCGGACAGGTGGGCAATAAACAGGTGTTCATCTACAAGTTACCCCCTGGAGTGTGTGTGTGTGTGTCCATCCATGTGCATGTGTGTGTCCTCACTTGTCTCTGTATGACAGCCAGAGTGTTTTGTGCGTTGTGCAGCAGTTCATCCACAGCTCTGGGGTCTTCTACCTTCTGGTTCTCTCTGAAGGCATCTCTCACCCGCCGCAACGCATAGGTCCTGAAACACACACACCGTCACACACACCTTAGATGTTTTATTTGAATTCCCAAATAACATATGAAGCACAACCACACAGTCACACACAAACGCAAACGAGGAAGAAAAATAAAATGAGGAGAAGACTGGAGAGGAGAGAGAAGAGAGAGGATTAGGCTTTTATCTGGCAGCTAGGGTCTGTGTGAAGCGGACAGGAAGTTCAGCACATTCGAAGATATGTAGATCAAAGGGACTTCCTGTCAGAGCCCTGGGAGGCTCCGCCCTAACAAAGACGAGAGTGATGAGGAGACGTGTGCGTGTGTGTGTGCGTGTGTGTGTAACAGAGAAGAGGCTGCCTGACAGACTCAGATATGGAAGAGAGTTCTGCGTGGGTGTGTGAGTGTGTGTTCGTAGGAATGAGAGGAGGAGAAAGGGAGAAAGGGATGCAGGAGGGATGTAGGGAGGAGAAAGAGAGAGGGGGGGTGGAGGGGAGAGAGGACCAGCTGGAGACAGCTTGTTAGAGCGGTGAGCTGTAGACCAGTGGTCAGACATTCAGCCTGCTCGCTCTGTCACCAACTGATTCATGCAAGACAAGAAGCTAGTTTCAATGTGTGTGTATGTGTGTGCGTATATGAGCCCCATGTGTGTGTGTGTGCTTGGAAAGAGCAGGCTGACTAACCATGTCTCCCATCTGCCTCCTCTGTCCCAGCTAACAGAATAGAGATGGAGGGATCAAGCCAGATTAGACAGGAAGGAGGGATGTGTGTGTGTGTGTGTGCGTGCTGTACTGTAGGCCTTTGTGTGGAGTGTGTGTGTGTGCGTGACAGGAGGGGTGGATGGTGGATGGGGGGCAGTGGAAAGATAAAGTGACATGTGTGTCCCCCTCTCTCTCTTCCTCTTCTCTGAGTCAGCCATCTTGGATCCAACACCAGCAGTGACTCATAGGAGACTGATCTGTAGCCCACGGCAACAAGAGCCCAAGACAGAATGAAGATGTTTACTCATAATGCTCTCACACTAATCACTGTAATCCAAGTATCTTTTTTTCTGGAAGTTTCTGAAGGTCTAAAGACCTACAAAACAAAAGGCACTTAGTTTTTATCTAAATCACTCAGTGATTTACTGGATAGGTCCAAAAGACATTCAACAGGATGAAGAACCATACATCACTTCCTGTGTAACATGGGAACTAGCAAGCTTCCTTCACAGTGGTTCGGTAAACTCAACTTTATCTCAGTGAAGGACACAAGGATTATTCAGATTTAAATGCTGAGTTCTACATTTTGCATGATCATGGTGGTTGGTGAATTATAGATGAACCTATAAATTCATATATTACAAAGCTATTACAGAGCTGTTAAGCATCATTCTGCCTTTCTGATGGACCATACAGTACTGTCGGATGAGTCAAAGCCATGACCTCGTTCAATCACACAAATGAACAGGAACACCTTCCTTCATTTCAATAATTATCCAACAGTACTCATTTGTTTCTGTCAGTTCCTTTTCGGTGTCTGAGAAAAGGGTACCAGAGAGGTATTTCCAGTGACTTCTACAGTACGCGAGTTCTTTCACACAGAGTCGAGTCATACATCTCCCTGAGGAACGATCTGACACGGTGACATCATCAGTGCGAGACGCCCTCCCCTACCACCAGTGGTTAGTAATGCTGGTAATGATGCTGATTATTCCGACGGTGTATAGGTTTCCACACGCTAACGAGGAGCACTTTTAATGAGACTCAGGGCTACGAACTGTATGGCTCGGAGAGAAAAACAACTAATGACTCCTGCGCACATCATACGACCGCGAGCACGCGCACGCACGCAGCCGAAATGACATCCGTGTCAACCCACATCAAGGGTGTTGTCGTCAGGCAAAGTGAGACTGAGGATCAGGGTGAGCTGTGGAGTTTAGAGGCTGTTTGAAGACTAAGTGTCAGTGGGTAGCCCACCAGGGGCCCGCAGGTTCCCACAGGCCTGACAGGGCTAAATACAGACCCAAGCACCCTTCCAAGACCTCCCCATTTGATCCCAACAGCTCAACGCATTTGCAGAAAAGAGGGAGGAGTGACGGGGTCAGGGGAGGGGATGGAGGGGAGTTAGAGAGAAATACAGAAACGGGTAGAGAGAAAGATGGGGGGGAGAGAGAGAGAGCAAAAGAGGGAGGGAAAGTGGGAGAGAGAGAGAAAGAGGGAGAGAGAGAGAAAGAGGGAGAGAGACTTCACAGGGAATTCTCCATGAGCCTGGGTTCCGTGATCACTAATTCATCAGAGATTTGTCAGGCTCCCGCTGACAGACCCGTGTCTTTGTGACTAAGAGGAGATCTGCGCACAGACACGCCCTACGTCGTCAGAGAGAGACGGGGGCAGGCAGGGAGGGTTACTGCTACGTAAGAGATGCCCTACTTGTGTCTGATCAGGCTGGTAAGAGACTGCAGCAACACTGGGGTGCATAAACGAGCGCTGCTCCTTTCACACAGACAGAACACACTGACAGCTTCCCACATCCTCTCCCTCTCCACCCTTCCCACTCTGTCCTCTGTTCCTCTCCCACTCTTGTTCCTGTCTTCTCCATCCTCGTAGAATACCAGTCACCATCCTCACTGTCTTCTCTCTGTCCCTGTTCTATGCTTCTCAGAGAATCTTTATTCTTCCTTTCTGAGTCCTTCCCCCACGCCCTCTCTCCTGCCTCATCTCCTACTGAACACCACGGCATGTTCTTCCACTTCTCTGCCCTACTCTCTCCATCTAGTCTACCTGCTGCTCACTCAGACCGTCGAGCATTCTCCTCTTTCTGAATCTTTCGTTCTTTTCCATCTTCCTCTGTGCTATATCTGTCTGCACAACTCACCCTGCCTCCTTCATCTTCCCCTCCCTCTTCGCTCTCGCACTCCTCCATCTTCTTCACTTCTCACTCGTTCATTCTCTCCTCCTTCCTCTCTCCTCTGTACTCCTCCTTCCTCTCTGCTCTTTCCTCCTCTCTCTCCTCCTTCCTCTCTGCTCGCTCCTCCTCTCTCTCCTCCTTCCTCTCTGCTCTCTCCTCCTCTCTCTCCTCCTTCCTCTCTGCTCTTTCCTCCTCTCCTCCTTCCTATCTGCTCTCTCCTCCTCTCTCTCCTCCTTCCTCTCTGCTCTCTCCTCCTCTCTCTCCTCCTTCCTCTCTGCTCGCTCCTCCTCTCCTCCTTCCTCCTTCCTCTCTGCTCTCTCCTCCTCTCTCTCCTCCTTCCTCTCTGCCTGCTCCTCCTCTCTCTCCTCCTTCCTCTCTGCTCGCTCCTCCTCTCTCTCCTCCTTCCTCTCTGCTCGCTCCTCCTCTCTCTCCTCCTTCCTCTCTGCTCTCTCCTCCTCTCTCCTCCTTCCTCTCTGCTCGCTCCTCCTCTCTCTCCTCCTTCCTCTCCGCTCTCTCCTCCTTCCTCTCTGCTCTCTCCTCCTCTCTCTCCTCCTTCCTCTCTGCTCGCTCCTCCTCTCTCTCCTCCTTCCTCTCTGCTCTCTCCTCCTCTCTCTCCTCCTTCCTCTCTGCTCCCACCTCCTCTCTCTCCTCCTTCCTCTCTGCTCTCTCCTCCTCTCTCTTCCTTCCTCTCTGCTCTTTCCTCCTCTCCCAAAAGTCCTATTGCCTCTGGTGGAGGTTTAGCCTGAGGGCAACAGCTCTCTTCTCTTCAATGTCCCTTGCTTACTTCCTGCTCTCCTCAACCTCTCTTCCAGTTCTGAAGTATTGTTGTCTCTCTGTAGCCTCTGGTGGAGGTCTCGCCCAGGGGAACTGCACTATCCCTGCTTTAAGCTCCAACCAAGACATGGAGCGGCCATCTTTACACTCTGATACAGGGTAATGTGTCACTTCCCCTTCTTTCAGGAAAGGTGGAGAAAAAATGAGAGGAATAAAACGGGAAGGAAATAGGTAACAAGTGGAGAGAGTGAGAGGACAAGACAAGACGAATGAAGGAGAGACAACCATGGCTTTTTCTCTCTGGTTTAAATTAATGATCAAGAAAGGTTCTAGATGACCCTAACCAACAAATAGGGCGACCATAACAAAACAATAAACAAACAAAGAAAAAAACGTTCAGGGTTTGTATTCAGTGTATTAGGACATGATACGTCTAACGATGCAATATTCATGATTATAACAACACTTACCTGAATCAACTCTTGCAGCTAAGATACAGTTTAATTGTAACGTTTACAATCTCACGGCTAATTAACGTTTAATCATAATGACAATGGTACTTAGATTAAGTTAATACTACGTCAGATCAAGGTGGGCAATTTGGACCTGCATTTCATTGATCTTCTCAGAATATAATTGGTATTAAATATTTTGTGTGCATTGCTATCGAAGCTGCAAGTGACATCCAAATTAATAGTAAGGTAATCTAAACGTTTAGGCGTTGCAGTCAATTGCAGTAAAAATAAGGAATTTCACACAATGTAAAATCTTCCGTGAATGACTGTGTTATTGTGAACTACACTATAACGTTACCTAATGAGAAGCGTGGCTTGATAGCTGAACCTTCAGACAACTGTAAACTTATAGAAGCGGCTGCTCATGTAAACAGGAGATGCGAAGTCTCATGGTGACGGTTTAGAGTAACAACAACGTCTGAAAATCAATTATTTGACCTAGTCTGAATGACATCATGTTAGAATGTATTTACCTGTAGTTGTATGAAGGGAATTTCTTGCTTTCTTTCAATAACAAGCGGTACAGGGACAGCACTTGTATTCTCGTGGACGTTGACATGTTGCAAACAAGGCGGCGACCTTCGAGATCAGGACCCTTAAGAAAGAGTGTTTAGACAGCGCCGGTACCAAAGTACTTACAAAATCCTACATTTTGTCCATAGTTTTCACCTATGTTTTGTAAAGCAGAATTAAAATAACACTGCCTGTATACTATAAACTTAAATTCTGACGTTTGTCTTGAAATACTAATATATATTTTATAATTTTACAGGCATATCTTTGGAGCTCTCAAAACTACCCTGCTCTCAGTTGTGACAGTACCGCTAAGTAAGGTGAGTGCTTTGCAGCTCTTTTTTAGCTGTATTTAATGTCACTGTTGTGTAATTCATCGAATGAATTACATATTTTTACATATGGCGAACAGTACATTTTAGCTGCCGGTAACGTATTAAGGCATTATGATGCCCCACAAGGTCGTTTCAGCCAAGCAAAGATAGCACCCCATGGTTCTTCGGGAGGGTAGGGATCTTCAAACATGTCCGTAGCTTGTTCTTAGTAAGACTTACTAAAAGTAAGAGTCTTACTTTTGAAGTTGGTTACACATCCTAATGACAGGCATTCATCAAAATGCAGGAGCACATCCACCAGCACACCGTTTACTAATAACACGTAGATTAAGACATTGCTGGATAACCTCCACGACCTTTATGGTATTGGTTATCTAACAATAAGAGCTCAACTGTTTGGAAATGAAGTAGTTCTACTTCTGGTAGTGATAGTACTTGTCCTCAATTAAATCCCAAACTTGAGATCTGCGCCGAGCACAAAGGTGACATTTCGTTGCTCGACATATAACTCACTTTGTAGTCACTTTTGCATGTAGGCTTCTACGAAACTTTAGTAGTCCTACAGGGAAACAAAATGCAATAAAATAGATGTCGCATGAAATGAGATATCTCAACGACATTGAAATATTTATTTGGCTTGTACACGATTAAACTCGTGTAGAGCCAAGTTTGTTCTTAGCTGCAACAAGCACAGCAGTTTAGAATGCTACAGCCACGTAGACCAAACCGTTTATCATTCATTCCGTGACATTTCAGTGAAGTGAAAGAGGAGGAATAGAAGGGGACGCGGTGTTGTCGCATCAGTAGCCTCGTTCAGATGGAAAAGTCGATCAGAACATCACCTAGCCTACGGCTCTGGCTGTGTTCATGAATGCGGTCTGGTCCGCCCATGTCCAGGTGAGGTGCAGATGTGTTTTGGTTCTGGACTTTGTCCTGGTATACAGCGTTGTGTCATGGGGATCAATTGATTTATTTTATAGATGATGTACTTGACTGATTAAGGGATGATGTGTGTGGGGGAATGGGAGGGGGTAGTTAAGCATTTTAGCAGGTTCCAGAGAAGGTCACAGTCACAACCTGTTTACTGATACCCTGCCTCTCACTGAAAAGGTCAGCAGTGCGTGTGTGTGTGTCTGTCTGTGTCAGTTCCCTGTTTGTTTGTGTGTGTTGTGCTTAAAGGGGTCAATGGAGTCAATTGATTCATCTCACACATTGGTCTAATTAAGACTGGTGAGCTGTGAGGTTCAGTTTAAGATGTCACATGGATGTAATAGTCTATTGTGACAGTGTGTGTATGTGTGTGGCAGTTGTAGTAGTGACTGATGACAGAGCTGCTAGACACCATGGTCAATACAGAGCGTTCCAGTTGGAGTGTGTTCCCAGACTGCTCAGTATGGTTTAGATGTGGAGGGTGGTGAGCAGCTAGTCTGTTACTGTATCAGAATCAGAATGGGTATTTCCATAGCCTAAGTACAAAAGTTCTAACGTGATACGATTGTAGCCCATATTATTTATTCCCTAACAAGCACTGATAACACACACACACACACACACACACACATCCATACACTCACACACATGCACGCACACACACTTGCACACGCACCAGCATATACACACACATACTCTCTTAGGAGCCGCCCTCATGTTGCTCCAGAGGGCGTTAAAGTTTGTTGGTTCTTTGGTCTTCTCTCCTCTATGGATCAGTGTGTGCATGCAGTGTGTACATGCAGCGTGTACATGCAGTTTGTGCATGCAGTTTGTACACACGTATGGGTGGACTTATACTCTTGTGCTGCTTTCTATGGCTAGCCTGTCGAAACCGCACTCTCATCTGACATCCTGCTGTGACACCACAAGCTCTGTACACCCTCTTTCTTTCTTTCTCTCTGTCTCTCTTTCTCTCTCTCCTCTATATTTCTCTCTCTCCGTCTTTATTTCTTTCACTCTGTAACCGGCTCCCTCTTATCTTTGTATCTCCCTCTTAGTTTTTCTCTACCTCACCACCCTTCTCTATTCCTATCTGTCTCTTTCAATCTTTCTTTCTCCTGTTTATCTCTCTCTTTTTCTCCTCGCTCTCTGCTGTCAGGTTAGTATCCGGTCATCTAACTCATTTTTGGGTGACTGCACTCCTATCCTCTTTATAAATCTTCTCTCCCTCCAATTCTCTGCTTCTCTTCCTCTTTTCCTCTCCTCCTTACTCTCTCTTTCCCTCCTCTCTTTCTCTCTGCCTGACAGAACAAGCCCTTTCATCCCATTGATCTTGTCTTCTGTGCAGGAGCCTGGAACAACACGGCTTAGGGGTCCGCCTGCGACCCTGCCTCCTCCAATCCTCCTCTTCCTGCACGTTCTCCTCCCTCCTCCCCCTCCGCCTCCCCTTCCCATCCTTCCTCCTCTTCCTCTTTTCCTCTTCGTCGACCTCTTCCCTCATAGAGTAGGTCGATCGACGACATGACCCAGCCTCCTGTTTGGCTGAGTTCAACATTGCGTTGTTGTTGTTAGAATCAGAATTTAATGTAGTTTACTAGCGGACTCGAGTCTTACCTGAATACTGCCATTGTCCACCAGCTGTAGGCTGCACTGATCATGCCCCCAGTGAGGGGGAGGGAGCAAGAGTGACTGAGCATCAGAGAAAAATGAGAGGGGGAGATGTGGTTTATTAGTTGGTTTCAGTCTCTTAGCAGAAATTAAACAAGTTCGTCTTCACTGGCTGGTAGCCTCTGGGTCTGCATCACTCAAAGGGGAGGGGGGAGGACATAGAGGAGCAGAGAGGAATAATAGAGAAGAGAGAGGGGATGGGGGGGCGTAGTGGGATGAAAAAAAAGGGACAGAGATAGGGGAGTGAGAAGAGTGTGTGTGTGAGAGAGAGACACGAACAAACCATGGTCTCTTATGAACCCAGCCACTCTATCTAAATGAGGATTGATCCTGCCTGCTGCACCACCATCTGCTGAGGCGGGCGTCAGGGACGCACAGGCAGCCAAAACAAGTGGACTCCAATAGCAGCTGAGTCCTCTAGCCGAGACCTCACTTCATTCTCCTGGGCAAAAACAGTGCAGCACTTAACCAATCACTGACTTGCCTCCTGAACTCCTTCCCTCGATCCCTCCCTCAATCTCTCACTCCCTGTTTTCAGCTACCTTTTTCCTCTCAGCCACTCGTCCCCCTCTCCTCTTCCACCTTCGCTCCAATTCTCCCATCCTCCCTTCCTCCCGCCACCGAAATTAAGCAAAGAATAACAATTTAGATATAAACAGAGAACCAACTTCTCCCTCTAGCCAGGGATAAAGACCCCCCTCCCCCCCCACACACACACACACACCCTCCAGACCCTACTGTTTCATATAGCTAAGTGAGTAACTCCCACTCTCACCCTCCTACCAATCAATAATTAGCAATTAGCATTGGAGAGCTATTGCCAAGCCATTAGGCTGTGGGTTCAAGTCTTTGTTAGCCTGTTAGCCTGGAGTGGGGGGGGAGGGTGTGCCTCTTTCTCCTGGCTAAACTGGTTTAAATAAGCCTAAATACAAAACTTCCTACCTAGTAACCAGTATAGCAACCATGACAGTTTCCTGCTAGCACACGTAGATATCTCAGGAATTTAAGGTCGGCATAGCGACGGACACGTCCTTGCATCGGAACGGCATTGTGACGTCAGGTAGGACACTATTTGGCCCTATGACACTATTTGGCCTGACAGCCCCACAGTGCACGGAACACCTGTGGGGCTGTACTGAACAAGCTCTGTTGCCGTGGTGACGTGTGACCCGCATTATGACCTGGCCTATTATGGTCTGTCCTAGCCCTACCACCACCTGGGGCCAGGGGCACTAAGACCAGGCGAGGAAGCTGCAGATACTGTTCGAGTACAGACAGACTCGCTGATCCTTATGGTACCTCTGTATCCATGACAAATGTACCTGGGTTGGTGTTTTGAACTGCTGGTGTTATTGCTTGGCGTTATTGCAGCAATTTAGCTGTGCACAACGGTCTGCTAACATGGCTATCAGTGGACAAACTAGAATGTTGAATGTATGTATACATTATCAATACTCCATAGCCTATAGACTGAGCACAAGCCACAAACACACACACACATCCTGTTCATGTAGTAACAAAATTACACTGTTAGAATTGCAAGTAGCTATGCCGTCTTGGCACTTTGAGAGCCTTAGTCAATTTTGTGTGTGTGTGTGTGAGAATACATGTGTGCGTATCTGCTGCCTGCCTTTGGGTGTGTGTGTGAGAAAGAGAGTTCCTGGCCTCTGCAGTGGAGAGAGGACAGTGGTGATTCCATTAGGCCAATTCTGGCTCTCTAATGATAGTGTGTGAGGTTGAAAGCATTAGTTTGCCTGACACTTACACAAATTAGCCCCTGTGATAATTGTGGGGAATTGCCAGTGTGTTTTTGAGCTACAGGCCAGCTAGCTAGAACCTGCCTGCTCCAGCCCCCGTAGGATGGTCTGTTAGTTGTTGTATAGTTTTACCTTTAGCTTTTTAGTTTTAGCTTATCATAGATGTAATCTATGTTCTGTGTACTTATATGTTATGTTATGCCAGGTTGCTTTACGTTGTCTTGTCCTAAGAATTTCAGTGCCAATCACAGTGACCCTGTTGTTCTGTGCATCTGACAATATAAGACTTGAACTTGTACTTGAAGGGGTTTGTCTAACATTGTTGAGACGTGGCTCCTAAATTAGAGATAGGTAAGTGTGTGTGTGTGTGTTTGAGGGAGGGCTGCAGGTTTTCATAACATGCTTCGTGTCCTGTCTCATATCACCCCTCTCTGCTTTCTGGTTACTCAGCCTCTCTGGTGTGGTGACCAGCCTGTGTGTGTGTGTGTGGGATTGTGTATGTGTCTGTGTGTGTGTTCTCCATCCATCTGTTCATTAAAGCTCTTCCTGTACCTGCTGGGTTCCCAGAATCAGGCCCTGCTCACACACACACACACACACACACACACACAGTCTTAAGGTGAGATGAAGCTGGGTGTGTGAGGAATGCCGTGGGTCATGAAAGGGAGATTTGGAGAGAAATAAAAGAAGGAAGAGACTGGAGCTTCCCTCTGACTTTGATTAGAGAAATCTGACAATGTGATAGAACACGTCTCTGAGCCTGTTGAAGCCTTCCCTGTGGTGTGTGTGTGTGGGGGGGGGGGGGGGGGGGGGAGTATTCTGTTTAGCCATCTACAGTTTTTGAAAATTGTACCGGGGAGAAGAGGGCCAGTTAAACTTTCTCCAAAGAATTACATATTAATATATCTATTTGTGTGTGTGTGTGTTTGCACGTACGGTCTGTTGACACACGTGTAGACAAAAACTGACCTGTGACGCACCTAGCTTAGTCAGCCTTTTTCCAGTCCTCTCAACTTCTACAGTGAAGATTCTACTGTTTTATATGCCCTGTGGTTATTGAAGAGAAAAGAAGAAAGATAAAGGTAGTGTGAGAGAGAGGGGGTACTGTAAAGGGAGGAGAGAGGTAGAGATATTGTAAAGGTAGAGAGATAATGGGAGAGAGATAAAGAGAGAGAGAGATAATGGGAGAGAGAGAGAAACTGTAACGGGAGAGAGAGGAATAGACAAAGGGAGAGAGATAATGGGAGAGAGAGATAAAGGGAGAGAGATAAGGGGAGAGAGGGGGTGGGATGGGAGTGTGCTGGACTGTTCCTGTATTTCCTCATATTCATCCGTCTGGCTGATTTGACAGCAGGGACTGCAGAGGAGTAGAGAGCGTATTAAACGCTGAACTCGACCGTGTCTGATTGATCCAGCTAGAGTCTGATATCTCCCTGAAGATCGAGTCCTGAACGCCAATCAATAAGTCTTATTCTAGAGGAAACACTCTTCTGCTGTGTCTTCTGTCTTTCAGCACTTTAATCTGGCTCTTTAAATCACCCAGCAGCACAGGGTGTGACCCAAACACCTGCTGGTCAGGGTGCCTGTGGCCTCTGGACTCACTGAGTTACACACACACACACTCTCAACTCCTGGTTGTATTCCCACAGACAAGCCAGTTGTTCAATGAAAGGCCTACTGCAAACTGCTCTGCCCCCTAGACTCTACAGACCGTGTATGTGTGTTTGTATATATGTGTGTGTGTGTGTCTGGGTGTGTGTGTCTGGGTGTGTGTGTGATGCTGCTGAGTAGTGACACACGGTGAGGAGGAACAGAGTGAATATATGGGCCCAGTAGTGACGGCAGAAGGATTGCAGCCTCGGCACATTTCTCATACGGCCATAAAAATGTACCCTGTTAGTGCCACTACCCCCTCTCCTCTCCTCCTTCTCTCTCCTTCTCCCCTTCCCTCTCCTCTTCTCTTCCCCTCTCCTCCTCTCCTCCCCTATCCTCTCCTCTCCTGGTTGGAGACAGCGACAAGTGAAGGTGTTAGTATCAAGTAGAATAATTGAAGTATATTAGAAAATGGGCTGAAATACAAATTTATCGAAGATTGTTCTGTAAGCCTCTGAGAGTGTGTGGGTGTCATGGCAACGTGACCGCTTGGCCAGGCCAAGACTGCAGGGAAGGAGTTCTAAAACAAGCTTATGGCAGTAGGACTGTGATTGGTTGCGCGCATGCTTACAGGAAAGCTAACAGGAAGCAGAGCGCGAGGGGCAGGAAGGAGAGGGACACTGGTGGGTGCGGGGGCGGGGCACGGAGATACCCCTTCACGATGGTGAACCTGCCAGGTTGGGGGGGGGGGGGGGGCAGGGGGAGCGGGACCAGGGAGGTGAAGAGGGAGAGTGAGGGAGAAAGAGAATGAGAGAGAGAACACCTGTTCCTCTCTAGTCTCAGGGTTGCCCTGGCCCCAGGCCCAGAGTGACCTCTCTTCACAGGTGCCATGACAACGCCAGACCTCCTCCTACACTTTCTACTTCCTGTTCAGGCTGCCAGCTGGTCCACCCACTTCATCAGTGTGGGTGTGTGTGTGTGTGGCTGTGTGTGTGGCTGTGTGTGTGTGTGTGTGGCTGTGTGCGTGTGTGTGGGCCTTATCTTTCTGTTTATAATGCCATCCATTCCCAATATTACAAAGTTGAACATGAGCCTCACAGAGCTAAGAGCTTCCTGGATTACAGCAGGTAATCCACTTTGCTGCAATACCCCTGCAATGCTACACCCTTTGTCTTTAGAATGTCCCTGTAAAGATGAAGGGTGTGTGTGTTAGTGTGTGTGTGTGTGTGTGTGTGTGTGCGGGGACTATAAGAGTATTATTTTAAATGTCTCATCTTTTTATACCATGTGTGTCTATCCTCACATGACATGGGGTTTGGGAGAGAACAGTGTGAGAGAGGAGACAATAGAAATGAGGGATGAAAAGCTACCTCCTTTTCTGTCCTCTGGTCTCCTTCAGGGTGAGAGAGGGAAGAAAGGATGGAGGGAAGCATAGGTGGAAGGGTAAATATTTGATAGATATATAGATGGCCTGTGTGAGCCAGGGATTCATGCTCCTCTCCTCTCTCCCTTCTCTTCTTTTCTCTCATCCTCTCTCTCCTTTAGAGTACAAGAGTCTATAATTGTAAGGTGAAAAAGTGGGAATGTGTCACAGAAGGAGAGAGAGAGGGTAAGAGAAGGAGGGAGAGAGAATGAGAAGGAGGGGAATAGATGTTCACACTGAGTTGATTCAATTAACTTGTTCTCATATAATTCCGCCCTCTCATCTCCAGTTCATCATAATAGCACTGATCCTATATTTAATGTGCTCTCTGTCTAAATTAGATCTCAGAGGACAGAGTGAGGGCATGTGTGTGTGTGCACACTACCCACAAGCGTGTGTGTGTGTGTGTGGGTGTGGATATGTCAAATTCTGTAAAGGTTCAGATCCCACCAGTAAAGTAGTTTCAGCCATGTTGCTGATGAAGTCACCTTCCTTTGTCCTACCTTAGGTCCATGGACCAATCATCATGAGGGTACACTGCAGGACCCTCCCCTTGCTCCTCCCCTTCTTGGAATCCTTACCTCGCCATTGGCCGCACCACTGCACCCAAGCCAATGGCAACCTGGCCTCCCATAGACTCTTACCATTCTGCCGCCACTTCACCACTGACAGATCCGCCCCTCAGCCTCTGATTGGCCCAGAGTCCGTGGAGGTGTTAGGCCACGCCCACCCACGGGACGACTTCACCAATGTGACCCCCAAGATCCTTTCCAAGGTCGGACGCAACCTGCACAACCAGTCACATCATCCATTATGGCTGATCAAAGAGCGAATCAAAACCCACTTCTACTCCGTCTACACCGCTCACCGTGGAAACCCGCTGTTCAGCGTCTATGACAACCTGAGTCCCGTGGTAACGGTGGAACAGAACTTCGACAGCCTGTTGATCCAAGCCAACCACCCGAGCAGGAAAAGAGGCGACAACTACTACCTCAACAGGTGTTCCATTCATTACCTCACTCATTCACTCAGTCACAGATTCATCCAGTCGTCCTTTCATTCATTAACTCACTCATTAGTTTATAAGACAACAAATGGGGGGTTTCATGGTGGTTTGGTGCAAAGCCTCCAAAGAAAGGACATCAAGATGATCACCCTGTATTGTGACGATGCTATCAGTTTCCTTATAAGCAGTTTGCTGTTTATTCATTCATTTATTCATTCATTTATTTGTTCATGAATTCACTAATTCCCCCACTCCCTCATTCATTCATTCATTCATTCACCCATTGACTGAATGTGGTCCTTTGGTCTGTGCCTGCTGTCCCCCAGGGGCACCATGCTGCGCGCCCACACGTCTGCCCACCAGAGGGAGCTGGTGAGGTCTGGGCTGGATGCCTTCCTGGTGGTAGGGGACGTGTACCGCCGGGACGAGATCGACGGCAGCCACTACCCGGTGTTTCACCAGATGGAGGGGGTCAGGCTGTTCTCCAACCATGAGGTCAGAGGTCATACAGCCCTTCTCTGTTCTCTCTCTGATCTATCTTATTCTTTCTTTCCGTGTCTTTCATTTGTGTCTTCTACTGGTGTCTGTTCTGTGTATTTGATCCTTCTCAATGATGCCCAGTGTTGTTAACGTGCAATAAGGTGTGTCTCTCTGTGTGAGATGATATCATGTGATGACGGCATGTGTTGTGTCTCTGTGTGGTAGCTGTTTGCACGTGTGCAGAGTGGGGAGGACCTGTCCCTGTTTGAGAGGGGGGGGCGGAGGACCCCCCAGAAGCAGGAGAGACACACGCTGGAGGCCGTCAAGCTGGTGGAGTTTCACCTGAAGCAGACCCTCACACACCTGATCAAACACCTGTTTGGAGAAGGTAGGGAGCTGTGGGCTGGTATGAAATAGTGGGCATACCTGTCAATTTACCCAGCAGCCCTGCCTCCCCGTGCCACCCCCCGCCCGAGTCTCATAGCAGGTCTCTCTCTCCTCTTCTCCCGTCTTCATCCCTCTCTCCTCTCCTCCTCCAGAGCTCAAGATCAGGTGGGTAGACTGCTACTTTCCTTTCACTCATCCCTCGTTTGAGATGGAGGTGCGTTTCCAAGGCGACTGGCTCGAGGTTTTGGGCTGCGGGGTGATGGAGCAGGAGCTGGTGGACTCAGGTAGCGTAGCGCGTTCGCACATGGTCAGACACATACACACACACGCTAGTGTGTTCTCCGCGTCAGTGTAGACAAGGTACTTAGCTTGCAGTTCTGCTCTTGAACAAAGCTGTGTGGACGCGCTTGAACAAACATCCACTTGTACCGATCAATAAAACATGAAATGGACGCCATGTTCACTTCCCTTGACAAAAAGCAAATGAGCCCCTCAGATTAGTCGGACACTTTTCCAGATATGCGCGTGTGTGTGTAGGTTATTTGTAGTTGATGTGCTGGTGTCGTCAGGGTCAAACAGATCCCTACCTTTGCATCTCTGTACCGTTCCTGCAGTTCCTACCACAGCCAGGAGATGGAGGGGGAGGCGAGGAGGGGAAGGAGAGGCCAGGGTTTGGTACAGTATTAGGGGAGGGGAAGGAGAGGCCAGAGGGTTTCTTTTGGAACATGCCTACACACTGAGAGGCACCGTGGTGTTTAGATGCCCTCAATAATTCAACACCCCCTGTATCTTTCCCTCTCCCTTTATAACTCTCCCCTTTCTCTATGCTCTCTCTTTCTCCCTCTCTCTTTCTTTCTTTCTCTGTCTCTGGGTTAATCATCCCTAACTATTTTTTCTCTTCATCCATTTATCCAATCCTCTCTTCCATTTTATTTTCTCACCAACCTGCAAGACTGCAGTGGAGTTGTGGAGTGTGTGTGTTTGTGTTAAGGATGTGAAGGTTTAAATCTGTTACGGTGTTGGCGATGCGTGAGGCCTTTTCTAAAATAGTTTAGATTTTAGGGCAAATATAGAGAGAATGAAAAGGAGGGGCTAGAGGGCTAGAGAAGGGGGAGGAAGAGAAACTAATATCCATCTTGTTTTCCTGTGTGTTTTTCTTCATGTTGGTGTCTGATGTGACAGGTGTGCTCTGGTGCTAACAGTTACTTCATTATAGGCTGACGCCTAGCTCAACAAGCTTAACCATGGATGACAGCCCACACACAACCACACACACACAACCACACACACACAACCACACACACTCACAGATTCTGGGTCCAAACACACAGAACTACACACACTCCTCAGACTCAGAACCTGTGTGTGTGTGAATGTGAATGGGTGAGTGTTTGTGTGTGTGTGTGTGTGTGTGTGTGTGTGTGTGTGTGTGTGTGTGTGTGTGTGTGTGTGCGTAATGACAGTAGTCGTATAATGCAGTAAAAGTTGATTATATATCAATAGAGGTATCCCTCTGCCCTTGGGCTCTACTGCAATGCTCTTGAAAGACATTATGTGGAAAAGAAGACTCTTCCCTCAGATTACATACATACACACACACTCTTGTCTCTCTCATTCTCAACTCTGGTATCTCCTCTCTTCTCCTGGTCTCTCTTCTCCCCTTCTCCCCCCCTCTTTCCCCTCCTCTCTCCCCATCTCTTCTCCCCTCCTCTCTGCCCCTCTCCTCCTTTCTCCTTTATTTTCTCCTCTCCACTGCAGCAGATCAGTGTGGCTCCGTTTCCAAGGCAACCACTCATTCCTGTCACACACACCCCACCCGCTCTCTCTTTTTCTCACACACACACACACACACGAACACTTACACACTCGCTCAATCCCCCTTTTCCTTTTGAAGCGGGGAGACAATAGGGCGAAAGAGAGGGAGGGGAGGGAAAGGGGGCTAAAATAAACGTGTGGCAGGATTCCCTCCAGACAGGACCAGCAACAGGGACACAAGTGTGTGTGTGTGTGTGTGTGTGGAGGGGAGTGGAGTGGGGAACAGGGAAGAGGTCCAAGGGGGTGAGAATGAGAAGCTGAGAAGGGAGGTGAGATAAGGGGGAGGAATATGAGGTGAGGAGGCATGGTGTGAGGAAGAAGAAGAGGAGGGGGGTGGGGGGTCAAACAGCAGGAGGGGAGGAGACAAGTTGGGGGGGGGGGGGGGGTTATAACCCCCTAAGGCGTGACCACCATATGTGAAGCGTGGAAGAAGTGTGCCAGGGGCAGGATTGACAGGATTAGAGAGGAGGGAGTGAGGGATTAGGAGGGTGGGTGGGAGGGAGAGCGAAAGACAGGAAGGACAAATGCAGATGGGGAGAGAAGGAAAGAAAGAAAGACCGTGATGCTGGGGGGATAGAGGGAAGGAGGGAGGGAAAGACATAGAAAGAGAAAGAGGGGGAAACAATAGATGGAGGGAGTGGGTTGGGAAGAGAGGAAGGTAAAGGGAGGAGAGAGGGAAGGGGGGGGGGTCTCCATTAGTGCTGGCGTTCTACTTAGTTATTCATTAGAGAGTAGCTGTGCGGATTGCCTTCGTCCAGAGACGTGTGTGTATGAGTGTGTGTGCGCGTGCACATGTCCCTGGAGTGTGTCCCCAACACATGGGACCCGGTGTTAATGACGCCTCACGACGCCACGCCTGATTAAGCCCCCCCCCCCCTCCCCCCCCCAGGGCAGGGACGTCCCAAGAGAGGGGGGGGGCCAATGTGATTAAAGTCATGTTGGTGACAATTAACACACACTCAGACACACGCTCTCTCTCTCTAACCCTAACCTGCCAGGGGACCCAGTGAAGCCGTTTAGGGCAGGGGCGGAGGCTGGGGCGGAGGCAGGGGCGGAGGCAGGTTGGAGGCAGGGCGGAGGCAGGGGTGGGGTGGGTGGATCCAGGTGGCACCTTCAATCATAATCCCCCTTCCTGAATAAATCATGTGCACATTTTGACTCCCTTCTCTCCCCCCTCAGACCCCCATTCTTTGTTCTTTTCTCCAAGCCAAGTTTGCTCTCTTCAGCTCTCCATGCTGTCAGAATTCATCATTTAATTTTCTGATGAGTCAACAATTTAAATCAGTTACATGTGCCTCTTTCTCTATATCTATATCTTTCTCTCTATCTGCTGTTTGATCGATGGTATCTATTTTTCTTCCCATCCAATCGGTGTGAAGGAGATGGAGAGAGGGCGATAAGTATTTAAATGTAAGATTCCGTTGATTTTGTTTCATCTAAACTAAGGAAAAGACGAAAAGTTAAGAATTCAAAATGTTTAAAATCCAATTTGAGGAGCATGGATGCGGAGAGAGAGACAGGAGGAGGCGCAGACACCAGTCGGCACTGTGACCTCTCTTGTTTTGTTAAGCTGGTTACTCCGCCCACTCCCTGGCCCCTAACCCCAAAGCAATTGGCAGGCTGCCCCACCTTCCCCCTCACCCGGTCCCTCTCCCGCCCCCCCGCTTCACCCCCAGTCCCAATGGTCCCACTGGAAGCAATCACTGGTGGGAGACAGCTGGTCCCCCCACACACACACACACACACACACATGTATGCACGCGGACACACACACAGTCATACACACGCACACATACATATACACACACGTGCACAAACATACATATACACACAAGTACACACACAGACACGTGCACACAGACACAGACACGCACAGACACACGCACACAGACCCGCACACAGACACGCACACACAGACACACACAGACACGCACACAGACACACGCACAGCAGCACCTCTGGTCTCGGGGGTCGGTGGAGGCCAGAACAAACATTAGTTTGTGCAGTGTTCCATTTCAGCCTGCTGGCTCCTCTGGGCTAGTCACAGTCAGACAGGGAGAGAGAGAGGGACACAAAGTGGAGGGAAAGAGAGAGAGAGATGGGGGTGTGGATGGGGAGGGATGGAGTGAAGACTGGAGGCATTTGCTGTTTAAGATGCTAGAAGAGAAGGTGATAGAGGGATGGGGCGAGGGAGGGAGGGAGGAGTAGAAAGGGAGGTGGGGAACAGAGTGGAGAAGATGAATGGGGAGACAGAGAGAGGAGGAGTTGAGAGAGGAAATCGAAGAAAGAGAAAAAGCTGAAAAAGGAACTAAGTCGAATGAAATGTTTTGTTTGTATGTAAAAAGAGAGAGAGAGGTAGAGCTGAACGGAGAGAAAGAGAGAGCGAGGTAGATGAAGGAATGCAAAGCAATGCCCCCAGGCTCTCCTTATGTAACACGTCATGGAGAATATACCAGAGGTAGTAGGCACTGTGTGCGTGCGTGTGTCTGTGTGAAAGTATTCATCTGATTGTTCTCTCTATCGTTGTTTGTGTGGTGGTGGTTGTTGTTGTTTGTGTGGTGGTTGTTGTTGTTGTTTGTGTGGTGGTTGTTGTTGTTGTTTGTGTGGTGGTTGTTGTTGTTGTTTGTGTGGTGGTTGTTGTTGTTGTTTGTGTGGTGGTGGTTGTTATTGTTTGTGTGGTGGTGGTTGTTGTTGTTTGTGTGGTGGTTGTTGTTGTTGTTTGTGTGGTGGTGGTTGTTGTTGTTTGTGTGGTAGTGGTTGTTGTTGTTTGTGTGGTGGTTGTTGTTGTTGTTTGTGTGGTGGTGGTTGTTGTTGTTTGTGTGGTGGTTGTTGTTGTTGTTTGTGTGGTGGTTGTTGTTATTGTTTGTGTGGTGGTTGTTGTTGTTGTTTGTGTGGTGGTGGTTGTTATTGTTTGTGTGGTGGTGGTTGTTATTGTTTGTGTGGTGGTGGTTGTTGTTGTTTGTGTGGTGGTGGTTGTTGTTGTTTGTGTGGTGGTGGTTGTTATTGTTTGTGTGGTGGTGGTTGTTGTTGTTTGTGTGGTGGTTGTTGTTGTTGGGGGGCTGGTCAGCTTGTGTGGAGTCATGCTCCTGCTGGCGTCAGTCCTTCACATCCTTCTGCCTATGAGGAACAGGTGGTTCATGGTGAATGAACAGAGACTCCATACACACACACAGAGCCATACGGATGACTTCTAAGGACGTCATACACCTCCTGCTGTCATCCAGTGATACATAATAGGGTGTGTGCACATTGTAAGCGTGTGTGTGTGTGTCGAGCACATGAGGCACACAGGTATTGTAGCTTCAGACACATACAAACACATACAGAGAGATACATCAGGCTGTCCGTGTCAGATGATGTCTCTGTATGTCCCTACTGTATGTGTCTTTGTGTGCCAAAAGTGTGTGTGTGTGTACGTGACTATGCATGTCTCTCTCTGCTGACTCAGCTGTCTCTGAATGTGATGTGCATGGTAAACGGCCTGCCTTGTGTAAGTGTGTGTGTGTGCGCACGGGAGAGAGGGTGAGGGTGGGTGTGCGCGTGTGTATGGCTCCTCGCCAGAAATAGTCCGCTGTCCCTGAGGGGGGAGGAGGGGGAGGGGATGGAGAAGGGAGAGTAGGGAAGGAGAAGAGAAGGGGAACGGAGAGAAGAGAGGAAGAGAGAAGCAGTAGAACAGAGGACAGCATCGTCGCTCGGTAACATGCTGCCTTATCACATGAGAACACAACCCTGCCGAGGTTCCCACGTAAAGAAAAATGTTTGTACGTGTGTGTTTACACAACTAATGTCTGTGTTTATTTTCCCAGAGTTTTAAACAGCACCACTTAATGAAGGCATCCTCCAAAGAGTGTGTGTGTGAGACCAGACCAGACTATTAGCTGCTAACGAGCTCTGTTGTTCCTGTGGTTTTCTCATGTGGGCGGGGTCAGATTCAGGGAGCACCTCTGCTCGCCACAACGATGGTTAAACAAAACTCAAACGGTTGTCATGGCGCTTTAATTGAAGGGCTTATTTCCCGAGGAGGTGTGTGGGGGGGGGGGAGGGGGGGGGAGGGGGGGGGTGCTCCGGCAATAACTCTGACACTAGTAGAGGGGAGAGGAGATAGCTCCATAGCAGCCAGACTGTCATGTTGGCTACACAGGCCTATGACAGACTGGTCTTTTGTCTAGCCCTAGGAAATACACACACACACACACACACACACACACAGCCTCTGCTGCAGTGTTCATCCTGGGCTTAGAGGCTTGTGGCCTGGTCCTCCTCAGGGAGACTATAGAGAGACCAGCACTGGGATATTAGCCAGAGACCCAGGTGGTACTGGTGTGTGTGTGTGTGTGTGTGTCTGGCTGTTTGAAATGGACTCTGGTGGAACTGTGTTCTTGTA
>NW_026911850.1:0-2000 GCF_963692335.1 Osmerus eperlanus
TCTCTTCCTCCTCCTCTCCTCCCTCTCTTCCTCCTCCTCCTCCCCTCTCCTCCCTCTCTTCCTCCTCCTCCTCCCCTCTCCTCCCTCTCTTCCTCCTCCTCCTCCCCTCTCCTCCCTCTCTTCCTCCTCCTCTCCTCCCTCTCTTCCTCCTCCTCTCCTCCCTCTCTTCCTCCTCCTCTCCTCCCTCTCTTCCTCCCCTCTCCGCTGTTCTTCAGGTGAGGAGACTTCCCAGCGACAGCTCCGGGGGTTCCCAACGCAGAGTCCCCCTGCCAATCCCTCCTCCAGTTCCCCAGGCCCCTCCTCCGGTTCCCCCGCCCCCACACACCCCCATGCAACAGCAGCCAAGCCCCGGTGGCATCCAGACCGGAGGAGGGGAAGCGGGAGGGGAGACCTCTGTGGAGCAGTGTGGTGGGGGGTGCACCCTACACCTGTCTGCTGACTCTGGCTGTTCATCCCTGCCAGGTAGGTGGAGGGGCTCCGTCTCCACGACTACCACAGTGGGGGGCAAATGTCACCTAATGTCACTGACGTGGGGCTGGTGAGAGTGGCAGGGCTTGCCTGCTGTCCTCAGAGGTGACAGAGCTCCCAGGCTTGGAGACAGCACCCCAGCCTGAACACACACCAGCCTGGACAACTCTGTCCCACATTAGCTTGGACCGTGTGGTTAAGCACTACGTCAATGTTTGCTCAGATATTAGGATGGCCTTTTACCTAACATGAACAAGATGATCTGTTAAGATTGTAGTTTGAGTCAAATATTTGCACATGGCAAATATTGAGTGTTTGGCAAAGTGTTTTCCTCCAAATCCAGATAATCTTTTAGCTAACGTAAACAAACTGAACAAACAATGGTAATGATGTAGCCTGGCGGGACAGGTCCAGTGTTTCTAGATGACAGAACAGGCCTCTCTGGGATGGAACACAGAGATCATCTTCTCCCAGGAACCAAGCTGAGGAGGATGAGATACCTGTTGGAGGAACATCAGGACCCCCTGTGGAGATCAGTCCAAACACACGTGTTACTCTCAAGCCTTTCCTGCCATGTGGGAAGGTCATACTGTAGCGTGCATGAGGCACGACAAGAAAATCAAGAATATGGTTTTATTTTGACATATTGAATGATTTTTTTTAGGGTTAGGGTTGTAAAGCAGTTTAGGGTTAGGGTTGTAAAGCAGTTTAGGGTTAGGGTTAGGGTTGTAAAGCAGTTTAGACACAGAGCAGATCTCCTCAGCTTCCTCTGCAGGAGAACAACAAACCCACCAAGCCTGGCTGCACCAAGCCTGGCTGCACCAAGCCTGGCTGCACCAAGCCTGGCTGCACCAAGCCTGGCTGCACCAAGCCTGGCTGCACCAAGCCTGGCTGCACCAAGCCTGGCTGCACCAAGCCTGGCTGCATCAGATGATCACGGATGTTTTGTTAAAGAACAAAAACATTTATACTTTTGCTTTTTTGATATTTTACTGTCAGAATGATGTGACCTGGCTGATAGGCTGGGCTGTGGAAGGCAGAAGAGTGAGCAGGGAGGAGAGACCGGGAGATGCAGCAGGGACAAAGTTACTTTTCCAGAAACAGGAAGTAGAAGTGCGGCCACTTCCTTCCTTGGAAACACACTTTTCATGTGGTCATCAGGTCCTCCCACATCCCGCCCCGGCTCACTTGGTACAAAGACATGCCTCTCTGTTATTAATACATCACGTTTTTGGCAGGGCTCATCTTTATTTAACAGTCCTGAAAAGTTTCTGGGGTGCTCAGCTTTAAGCATGTGCAGCCGTGTTAATTACACACAGGCTGTGACAGGTCTGCTGGGTGGAACCTGCCCCATTTTAGACATGATGTTGCCTGACAGCTCAGCAACAGTTCTCCCAGCGCTGCAACATGTGGAAGAAATTGGTCTTTTACATTTCACAGCTTGTCACTTCCTCTGCTCCATGAACTCTGACCTCCCACCGAGATCCTAACACCCCACAAGGGAAGGGTCCCATCGGCACCATGGAGACGGA
>NW_026911851.1:0-11517 GCF_963692335.1 Osmerus eperlanus
CTGCTGACTGGATCTTGAGGCTTAATTGACCATTTAGTTCCCATTTTGTAACTCCTCTTCGATCTTCCTCCCTCTGCTCTCCATCTCTCTCCTCCCCCTCATCCCTCTCAGCACCTACATTCTACTGTCCTTCCTCCCTCTTTCTTCTCTCTCCGAGATTGAATTAACCCTTGTGTTATCTTCGGGTCATTCTGACCCATCAGTCATTGTGACCCACCGTCGTATTGCGACAAATTTACCGCATACAAAGACAAAGTGAAGCATTTCTTTTAACAGCTAGGCTGTCTCAGACCCCCCACATTGCAAAGGTTAAAAGAACATTAATTTAATTTGTTTTTGTATTGGGTAAAATTGGGTAAACACAACGATGGTTCGTTATGAACCTTTGGGTCATGTGACCCGAGGCAGCACGAGGGTTAAGAAGGAGGATGTTGTCCATGTGCAGTTAGAAGTGAGAGAGGATTTTGTTATTAGTATCAAGTCATGCTTTATCGTTTTGACAGGATATAAGTACAGGAACACTCAATCAGAAAACTTTTGTGCGTGAGCTAGATGCAGTGAGGTTAGTTGAAACGTTAACTTCGGGCTGGCGGTTGGTCTCGCTGTCACAGGCTGTTACATTATGTACCCCCCCCCCACCTGCCACAGGTGAAAAGTAGGACAACAAAGTTACTGCTTAGATTATGAGGGGGAGGGGGAGAGGAAGGGGGAGCAGGGCCCCATACCAGGTCTGCAGTCTTTACATGACAGCTACAGTGGCTAGCTCCCTGGCCTTGCCCTGACTTGTCCATGTCCCCCCCAGGCATCCCCCACAGACTACATGTCCCTGACCCATCTCATAGACTCCCCCCCTGTCTGTTTCCCTCCATCTCTCTGCCTTTTGTCCTCGTTCCCTCCTCCTCTTCCTGTATCTCTGTCTCTCTGGAGAGTTATTCCTTTTTCCTGAGCCCATGTTAGTCCCTGTGGGAGGAGAGGAAAAGGAGGAGAGGAGATGAGGGAGGAGAGGAGGAAAGAGGAGGAAAGAGGAGAAGAGACAGAAGGAGAGAGAGCTCCCTATGTCTCCCTCTGTATTGGAGGTCTACTCTATAAATAGCTGCACCTCATCTGTTGAAGCCGTTTCGCCTGATGGGTCAGAACTGGAGCACCCAAACTCTAATGACGTGGGTTGGAGACAGACATTCACTCTGTGTGTGTGTGTGTTTAAGTAGAGCTAGGACACAGTGAACCTGAGAATGAGATCTTTCTGCCACCAGCAGCTGTGTGTGTGTGTGCACGCTGATGCCTGAGTGCATGTGTCCTTCACATGGCAATTTGAGTTGATCTGTCAGGGTGACCAGATTCCATGGACAGGCTCACACACACACACACACACACACACACACACACACACACACACACACACACACACACCTGCTGTAGCTTGTTCATACATGCTCCCTGGGTTTATGAACCGACATTCCAGCCCTTCTTTGTATTTGGTTGGTGTTGGAGAAACCTATGTTAAATCCTAATCAATGGTCTTACCGTAATATATTTCTACTTTCGTCATATTACTGTTGAGTTTTGTAGTGCAGTCTATAGCCCGTGTCCATTTGTTCACCATATCCTGTGGTTAGTCCAGAAAGAAGTCTGTCATCACCATATATGACTGAATAAACACAATGACTGACTTATGTGTTTCCTCCATCCACTTTTGTATATCGCAGCTGTTGTCTCTTACTGTGTTTTCTTTGCATTCGCTGTAAACTGAGTTCTCAGCTCTTCAGGCGTCAGAGAGACATCGCAGAAGACCATTTCCCTTTCTCCGATGCTTTCGTTGTTCTTCAGGCCTGTTTCTGGACTGACGTAACTTCTCTCTACTCGCTACTAGCTGACTGATAAATGAGTATAAACTCCAGAACCCGGACTGAAGTTCCAGCCTCGGTTCAAGGAAACTGACCTTTATTCTTCCAGAGTGACACATTTTCACAAGGTCTCTCAGCTTTCAGGAAATCTCTGACCAGGCTCTCTCCGCACCGCCTGGTTGAGCCGAAGGCCACTGCCCCAAGTGGACAGTTGGAGAGGAAACGATCTCCAGCTCTGCTAGAGATAAGAGATGATAATCCTTCCTAAGCTCGGGTGTGTTATGTAATTGTAATCATTCCACGGGCTGGGTCTAGGATTGCATTTCTATAATATGAGGTAGTCTGTTAGTAGATGGTGGGGATCTTAAGCATGATGTGCGATATATTCCACAACCTTGGGTAACCCTACCTGGCTAGCCTTGCCTCTCTCTGTCTCTCTCTCTCTCTCTCTCTCGCTCTCCTCTCTCTCCTCTCTCTCTCTCTCTCTCTCTCTCTCTCTCTCTCTCTCTCTCTCTCTCTCTCTCTCTCTCTCTTTCCCTTCTCCCCCCCCCCCCCCCCCCCCCCCTCACACAGATATGCCATCCCCGGCCAGCTGTCTGGCCATGAGCCCTAACGACTCATGGCAGTGTGAATATTTCACGGCTTCCAGATTTATGCCTGGCGTGGGCTGGGCTGGAGAAGGCTAGGCTGGAATGGGCCAGGGTTGCTTCCAGATTTATGCCTGGTGTGGTGGAGGCTGGGCTAGGCTTGGCTGGAAAAGGCTTGGCTAGGCTAGAATAGCAGGCTAGGCTGGAATGGGCCGGGCTATCCTAGCCTAGCCTCCCATCTCAGACAGCAGGAGAAACTCCCCTGAGATCCCTCATCTTGAGGGTCTTGGTGGTAAACCATACAGTACCACTTGATCACCTCCCATTGTCCCAGCCTATCCTCCTCCGGGTCTAGGGCCTCAGTCAATATTGTCCCAAGCCCCTGCTAGTTAACCCACACAAAGGGATATGGAGCAGGTCATTTAAACACAGAGGAGGGAATGTTGCTGGGAGGGGCAGCTTCACAAACCTGTCTGTTCACTGCTGCTTCACTGGAGTAGGACGGAGCTCTGTCACGGGGGGTAGAGCTCTCGTCACTGATCCGTCAGAGAGGAAACAGAAGCTCTATGTTGGCTGGTCTGAGTAGAGACAGGAAGTGTGTCATCCTCCTCTCTCCTCTGTGTCTCCCCTGCTCCTGCACACCGCTGCATAACGCCGGGGGAGAGGATAAGAGACTCACCCTGGCCTTGCTCCCAGGAGCCACTCCCACTGCTGGCCCCTGCAGCTGATCACGAACCACACCCTACCTCTCTCCACCTCCCACACCCCACCACCACCAACACCTCCTCCTCAATCACGGTGTGTGATTACCATCCAAGACCAAGGGCTGCTCATCAACACTCTGGCTGAGCCTGCTTCCTGGGGGCCGGCCGATCTCACACACACACACACACACACACACACGTGCTTCACAGTGTACCTCCTGGAACGTGACAGGCAGCCAGACCCAGCAGGCCAGCAGCAGCTGATCAAGTCTGTGCAGTCCCATGAGCCTGGGTATCAGGCTAGAGAGATGCCATGTCACTGTGAGGGGAGGGGGGAGGTGGGGGGGAGCAGTGGGAGGGGGGGCTCAGACGATCACACACTAGCCGCCTGCCTGGGGCGCTGCTATGGAGTTGCATACATGATGTGTCACTGCAGGTTGTTACGGTCGCGTGAAGCTTTACATTATTCAGACTGTGTGTGTGTGTGTGTGTGTGGTGGGGTTTGCTTTATTGTTTTCTATGGGGCCCAGCAGGCTTCAGCCCTGCGCTGAGTCTCTGTCTGTGAGAGCCTCTTTCTGCTGCAGCAAACTATTAATAGAGACACAGCGTTACTAAGAGCACAACACACATTTACACCTGCAGACATTCTGTACGCCTTCTCCCTCTCTCTCTCTCTGTCTGTCTCTCTCTCTCTCTGTCTGTCTCTCTCTGTCTCTCTCTCTTTCTCTCTGTCTCTCTCTCTCTGTACGCCCTCTTTCTCTCTCTGTCTCTCTCTCTGTACGCCCTCTTTCTTGCTGTCGCTCTCTCTTTCTGTCTGTCTCTCTGTCTGTCTGTATCTCAATCTCTTTCTCTCCGTGTCTGTCATCACCCACCATCCCTCCCCCCTCACTGTAACAGAGCCAGCTCGCTGTGTGTAGTATTGTGTACATTTGCACAGGAAAGGGAAATGTATGGCTTCCTGTTAGTAGCTAGGCTCTACTCTGAACTGATGCAACAATTCCTTGGAGACATGCTGGGTTGGATCTCTTCCTCTTCTCTCCTCTCCTCCCCTCTCTTCTCCTCCCAGTTTATACACTGCTGAGGAGAAACCCATTGTTCTGATGAAGTTGTCCTCATGTGCATGGATTAGGGCTAAATCTGTTGAACGTTGTAGTTGGGTTGGGGGTTGAAGTGTGGTTGGTGTTCATAACCTCTGTGGTTGAAAGCTTTCTCTCATGTTCTTAACACCTCAATATTCTGCACCATTAGTAGCTTCCTGTGTAATGTCACAAGCCACACACACACACACACACACTCACACACTCACACACGCAGGCTGGTTGGTACATGCCTACAGTGTAGCCTACGTGTGTGTGAGCAGGGGATGAGTTTTGACTGCTCTCTGCAGCCTGTGGTTAACTGTGCTGCTTCTGTCTGCATGCAGAACCCCGGCCTTGTTCCTCCTGTGACGAGGCCTTTGTTGTCAACTGAAAGGGCACATTTTAAAAAGCAATTTAGCGTTAGGGAAGGTTTACTTAATTTTTAAAGCAGTAGCTGCAAGCAGGGGTTTATTCATGAACTTCCCCTACGCTTCCTCCTGTGTTTACAGCCACACGCGCACACACACCATCCTGTTCCATGAACACAGATGTGGATTGGGCTAAAGGACCTTTCCTGTGGTGAAATGCTATTAGACCAGGCTGGCATTGTTAGATTATATCCAGATTAATAGGATTTCTAATACAAAATTTGCTTTGTTTCCTGTTCTCGTCTTATTATCATAATTTCCTTGCATAAACTGGTGTGTTTTTCACTGATGTGTCAGTGTGGGGCTAGCTGCTTGCTAGCTGGTGCTGGGGCAGCGCGGTGAGGCTGCTAGCTAGCTGGTGCTGGGGCAGCGCGGTGAGGCTGCTAGCTAGCTGCTGCTGGGGCAGCGTGGTGAGGCTGCTAGCTAGCTGCTGCTGGGGCAGCGCCGTGAGGCTGCTAGCTAGCTGCTGCTGGGGCAGCGCGGTGAGGCTGCTAGCTAGCTGCTGCTGGGGCAGCGTGGTGAGGCTGCTAGCTAGCTGCTGCTGGGGCAGTGCCGTGAGGCTGCTAGCTAGCTGCTGCTGGGGCAGCGCGGTGAGGCTGCTAGCTAGCTGCTGCTGGGGCAGCGTGGTGAGGCTGCTAGCTAGCTGCTGCTGGGGCAGCGCGGTGAGGCTGCTAGCTAGCTGCTGCTGGGGTCCTGCCAGGTCTGGGGAACACACCTGAGCTCTGTGGGTTTGGAAGGCTGCCTGTTCCCATTGAGTCAGCAGTGTGTCAGAGAGGCACACATTCTTTCAGCCTTCCTTGTTTGTCTGCGAGGCAGTTGGAAGAAACACGTTCAAGTTTTCTGGGGACAGAGGAAATGGGATTGACTCGACCGATTGATTCCAATTATTTTGAGTCATCTGATTCAGGCTTTCTACCAAAGCTAGCTAAGATTCAGGTTCAGCTTAGGTGGCATTCGAAATCCATCTGGTTCACAGTGCATTTAGCCTAACTACTGCCATAGATGGTTAAACAGTGCCCAGCCTCTGAAGACAAAGGCTTTGTTTATCTTAATTTGATGTAGGCACGACTTTGAGGTTTGCGACCCCAAGCCAGCAGTTGTTTGTGTCCAGGGGTAACCAGCCGATGCCTGAACAGCAGGCCTCAGTTGCAGCTAAGTGGGCTAATTCCCGCTGGGCTCCCCGCGTCTGTCTGGGTCTTTGTCCTGCCCTGGCGGTGCCAGTCTGCCAGCTGAACGCTACTCTGGGGTGAAGGATGATTCACCAGCTGCATCTCTCTCTCTTCCGTCTCTCCACCTCTCTCATACTTTTCTCTATCCTTCATCGTTCTGTCTCTGCTTGCTTCTCTCCGTTGTTCGTTCCTCTGTTGCTGTTTATCTCCGACGCTGTCTCACTTCTTCCAACTGTGTCGTCCTCCTCCTTTCTCTTGCTCTGTTTCTCTCCCTCTCTCCCTTCTTCCTTCCTTCCCAGACGACCAGAGCCTGACCCTGTCGGCTGGCATCTCTCAGTGGGAGAGAAGTGTCTGTCTGGGGAACAGCGTGCATCATCTCTCCCTCCTTCCCCTACTTAGTCTGTTTCTCCCTCCCGCCTGCCCTCCCTCCCTCCCGCCTGTCCTCCCTCCATCTCTCCCTCCCGCCTGCCCTCCCTCCATCTCTCCCTCCCTCCCGCCTGTCCTCCCTCCATCTCTCCCTCCTGCCTGCCCTCCCTCCATCTTTCCCTCCCTCCTTCCTGCCCTCCCCCCCAACCCCTATCAGCCTCTGTGTACTTCTAACCTGATGCATTAATAATCCTTTTCTGTGTCTGCCTGTGTAACCGTCTCGTCTGGTGCAGTTCTCCTCTCTGCCCTGCGCAGTCCTGTGTCGGTGTGAAGCAGGAAGATGTGAGCCGAGTCTCACTGAGGTTCTCACAGGAAGTAACCAGTCAACCAGTAGCACCTCTCTCTCTCTCTCTCTCTCTCTCTATGGCGCCATGACAACTTGCTCTGCTGTTGTGGATTTGGAACGCTCCCAATGTTCTAGATTTGGAACACAGAGCGAATCTTGAACTGAATCTTATCAGTGTCTTTATTTGCAGGGGTCACTTTGATTTGAAAGCAGTTGCATTGCGCTGGCCATCAGACAGGGAGACGGATCAAAACGCCGGGCACTTCCTGTCTTGTAGAGATAAGGGGCAGCGATTGGCTCTTATCTTACCCCTTCCTGGCCTGCTATTGGTTCTGCTGGACACCTTTGTGGACACTGAGGGGACATGTGTCTGGATCGTGGTGCTGATGTGTCTGGTTATCTCTCTGTGTGAGCGACTGTAGGCATGTCCAGGCTGATGTTATATAACAGCAGCACTCATTAAAACTCCCAAGCAGGATTCTTAGGCTTGGTGGGCTGATGTCTGTCATTTGTTTCTCATATGTGAGGCGAGGGGTCAGATTCTTTGTGTGCGCGTGTGTGTGTGTGAGAGAGACAGACACTTTGTTGTGTTGAATTCCAGGCGCTTGCTATCACCAACGGGCCTCTCTGTGCCCAGCCTCTCTACACCTAACCTATACGCCCAGACATGGGCCTCCTGTGCCCAGCCTCTCTACACCTAACCTATACGCCCAGACATGGGCCTCTTCACCTCATGAGGCCAGTTCCATATGTATAACTACTAACCTCAAAATCCCTGCAGTAAAACTCACAGTGGGAGACTCCATTAGATCGCTGTCTGCCATTAATCCCCTCGAATGAATGAGCTTCTCACACACACACACACAGCTACGTTCACACACACACACACACACACACACTGCCAGTGGGGGGTCTGTAGAAAATGTAAGGATTCCTGCTAAGCTGTGTTCTGAATATCGGGGGGGGGCCCCCCTCTCCTTTTCGCCTCCCCCTGGCCTCTGGCCTCCCTGCCTGTGCCCCTGGCTCGGGGGTTAACTGTGCAGGTCATCTTGGGGGGGGGGGGGGGGGGGGAGAGAATCCCCTTCAGAACCTGCACGATTCCATACAAGATCCTCTGCTTCACCAACTCAACCACGTGTATCCTTTCAGACCCAGGCGCGTGTAACCGGTGTGAATCGGTGAAACTCACTCCTCAGGTATGTAAGAGGCCACCCGCGTCGACGAAGAGCTAGCTTTTCTTTGGCGTAGTTGGTAGTGGTTGCGCTTGGCGGTCCAGAGGTGGCAGGTTCGACTCCCAACGGCCCTGGCGGATCAAGTCCACGTCTCTTACACGCCCGTTACACGCGCACAGCTAACAACTACGATAATGGATCGTGGATCAGCTACGATTCCTCCTGCACAGATGCATGGTACATGAGTGAGATGTAAACTTCCTCTCTATCTTTCTCTCTACTTCATTCTCCTTCTGTCTCTCTTCTCGCTCTGCTGGGGGAAGTCTGTAACTTTGCCAGACTCCCTTCTAACCAGCAACATGTGTCTGGAGTAAGATGTGGATTGTGGATGGATGATGTAACCCAATCTCCTCGCCCCACCATCCCTTATTCTCAGAAGCCAGGTAGGGGCCACCTAAGGTAGGGGCCAGATAAGTTGGGTCAGACCCAGACAGGACCTCCATTCTCGGGGGGGGGGGGAATTCTCCTGACGTGCCCCCATTGCTCCAGGCTTCAGCCGGTTAGCAACACTAGTTTCTCTAACTTTACTAACCTGTTGAACAACAACACACACACGCACACCACTGTGTCTAGAGCTAGAACCGTCCGATGTGTTAACAGATGGCTAGAGACACACTAAACCGATGTTCTTTATATGTGAGCCTGTGACAGATTTACTACCGTGTGATTTAGCGCTGCTGAGTTGAGGTTGGCCTGTATAGCATGTATCTTGGGGGGGAATGCGAGGCTGGAATCCAGCCAGAGCTGCCTTAACAGTAGCATAACTTCCCATAGGCAGCCTTTGGAAGGACACGTCCAATAAGAAGGGGTTTGTTTGATCACATGATAGGCTAGTCCTAGCCATGTTTGGAGGTATAAGCTCAAGGCATCATTGTTATGATGTCATAATGTCATGATGCATCTCCTCACTGTTGTCAGGGAGGGAACCAAGAGGCACTCACTAGCTTTCTCCCCACTCACCATGACCTCATCTTGGGCTAACTGGCTAATTTAGCCCCAGGCTTCATTCAAGGCCTAAAGGAGACATGCAGTGTGGGAACAAATCAGCGTGAGCCTAAATGAGTCAATTCGACAGTACTGATGTTCTTTTGATTAACATAATCTCTGAGCATTTTATTTAATAGTGACAGGAAATAGCTTACTCTTATGCGTTCACACTCTTACTCACACAGTCCCAGATGGTCTGTTAATAATGTTTGTCTCATCATCAGCAGATGGCCTCCACCTTTTTAGAAGGATTGATATTGCTCATGTCCTCGTGTCTCATTTTAACACTGCTCTCTCTCTCTACCCCTCTGTCTTTCACTCTGCATGAATATCTAGTTTTTCCTGCTGGTGATATCATCGTGCCATACATCACTGAGCGGGTTCTGGAGGGGCCAGTGTGATCAACACACACACACACACAGTTTGGATAGCACTGAGTCGTCAAGCGCCGCGCTACGTATGTGCTCACTGGGAGCTGTTACCACCTCTCCCGCTCTCCTTTTCTCTCTTCCTCACGTGTTTATTTCTTCCTGTCGCCTAACTTTTCTGTTCCTTCTAACCCCCTCTTTTCTTGTGAAACAAAGAGAGGCCTCATACTGATAGTGTTGGTGGAGAGGGGGGTCAGGGGTCAGGTCCAGGGTCAGGATAGGACACGGTGGGTACATGTGGTGATCGATGACCTGCAGGGTAACCAGACACTGCCGACTCTCTTCTCAATCCCTCCTCCTTCACCTCGTCTTCATCCTTTTTCCAAACCCTTTCTCTGTCTCTCTCTCTCTGTGCCTGTAATATTCTTAAATGTACATTGTGACAGTCAACCGCAGGCTGTTTAGTGTGATTCACACACACCCTGTATTGTGTGAAGGATGACTAGCCTCTTTATGCTTGACCTAACATTTTACAACAATGACTTCCCAGGAACACGGTAATTGTCATCTTACACCTTCAGCACACCTCAACCATCCAGCACCAAACAACACTTTCCAAGTCCCAGGAGGTGCCACTGTGTGTGTGTGCGTGGATGTGCGTGTGGGTGCGTGTGCGTGTGACAATGCAAAGTGACTGTATGAGTCAGCCGGCCTATCAGATGCTGAGTGACAGCTCTTTGGCGCGTATCCGATCTTTTTCCTGAATCACATTTGTCCAATCAAATCTCTCATCTGCTCATCCTCCCGCTCATTGATAAATCTGTCTGTTTCCATCTTGGGAACTGTGACACTAATGCCATGCTCAGTGTTCACTAATACCTCTTTCCTCTGTGGTGTCTCTACCATAGCCCAGGCCAGAAACACACACTGAGGACTGACTTCAGGGGTTACATCTCTTACATCCGACCAGATTTACAGACCAGACTTGGATTCCTTACTGTTCACATATGGGTGCTTGACGAGAGCAACTCCTCCAAAGTGGGGGGAGAGAGACATCTAAAATCACTGTGAAATAACATAGTCGCATTCTTTTATATATATATATCTATAATGTGGATGTGTTTTCCTTAGATGGCATGCTTGTAATCTCTCCCGTGGTGTGTGGGTGTGCTTGTCAGCCATGTTATCCATAAAGTACATTATTCTGTACTGCTACTTGCCCCTGCTATTAGACCTGCTATTCTCAGATCCTGCAAACTCTGACATTAATCTGACTGTGTGGGCCTCCATGGAGCGGGAGATAGAGAGAGAGAGAGAGAGAGAGAGAGAGAGAGAGAATTATCTTAGTCATTGCCTTATGTTGAGGCGAATATATGCCCCTAGATCTCTCTCTAGGGTTTGACAGGCATATATTATGGATGCCTCGATCTCCAAGGTGGTTATTAGCTGCTTGTAACTCATTCCCCCAGTGAGATCATACTCAAGATAGTGGTGTCTTATGCATTCCCGTATCCAGGGAATGCACAGGCCAACAGAATCGGCTAATGATAGGCTGTGACGTCACTGTGGGTTTGGATAAGGTGGGGTCAGGATGGCTTTAACTTGACCTTATTAGGAGAAACTTATGTTTCAAAATCCACTTTTAAGGCTGAGTTTCCAGCAGTATTTCAGAACAACGTTTACATTGACGAAGGTATTATGAGGATTGAAGAGTCAATGTTACCTCGTGATCCAGGGCTCTGCTGAATCAAGGTACCACTGAGATCAAAGCAAAGCCACCAGCAGCCTGGAGAATCCCATCGGCTTCCCCCTTCCGGGTCCTAGAACACCTGACTCGCAGTTCTAGAACACCTGACTCGCAGTTCTAGAACAGTGCACCAGTGTAGCAACATGTGTTGACAAAACGAAGGCAGTTGAAGCCGTGCCAAGGTACTGGAGGAGGCCAGGGGCTGTTTGAACATCGGCATGTTCTAGAGCAGGTTCAGCCCCATCAGCCCAGCTCTGGCAGGGCATCAATCACAACCTGTGTGTCAGTGAGTGTGTGTGGTATGCAGACCATACATCCCTTGGTGAAGGATGGAGCGCACACACTAGGAGGGGGGCAGCCAACACTGGCCTTATCTGATCTGGCTCTGACAACACAGCTCAGGTATGGAGCCTCACCTGTGTGTGTGTGTGTGTGTGTGTGTGTGTGTGTGTGTGTGTGTGTGTGTGTGTGTGTGTGTGTGTGTGTGCGCCCTATAGGGCCCCTGGCAGTGGCCTCATCCAAGCCCCTACTGGCCCCTGGTGTCAGATCAGAGATGCGTCTTTACACATCAGAAACATTCTTCAGTTAAGCTCTGCTGGCACATACCATGGAGGGGGGGAGAGAGAGAGGGAGAAACTGGGGGTTAGAACTTGACACAGC
>NW_026911852.1:0-19383 GCF_963692335.1 Osmerus eperlanus
TATCCAAACACGCACACACATGCACCTAAACAAACACAGCACTCCGTCAATATTCCCTTCTCACCTCCCCCTCCTCCTCTCTCTCTCTCCCCTTCTGTCTCTCCCTCTCCCCCCCCCCTCTCTCTCCCCCCCCTCTCTCTCGCCCTCTCTCTCTCACCCCCCTCTCCCCCCCCCCCCTCTCTCTCTCTCTCTCTCTCTCTCTCTCTCTCTCTCTCTCTCTCTCTCTCTCTACCTCTACCTCTACCTCTACCTCTACCTCTACCTCTACCTCTACCTCTACCTCTCCGCAGTCGACAGTGGCCACTCCCCCCCCTCTGGTGAGGGGCAGCATGACGTCTGGCAACAGACCTCTCCAGGTAAGAGCCAGCACAACCTCCAAATACAACACACTGGTGCTGACCTCAACTACATTACCCACAAGCCCTGCCCAGATCCGAACAGGAGGACAGAGTGGCGGAACATCTTCATTAGATGAGGTTGTTGTACAAAGTCAGGGCGAGTCAGATGGCTGAGCGTTTAAGGAATCGGGCTATTAATCTGAGGGTTGCCAGTTCGATTCCTGGCCTTGCCAGATGACGTTGTGTCCTTGGGAACTTCACCCTACTTTCCTCGGGGGGGAATGTCCCTGTACTTAGTCGCTCTGGATAAGAGCGTCTGCTAAACGACTAAATGTAAATGTTGAGCACACTTTGCACTGCAGCATGTGATGGTTGTTGTCGTGGCCCCCAGGTGTCGTCAGGGCGTGTCTCCGGCACCGTCATCCCTCCCCCGCTGGTGAGGGGGGGCCAGCATATACCGTCCAAACAGAACTCCCAGATATCCATGCCCCCCCTGGTCAGAGGGGCACAGGTAATACACACACACAGTGTCTCCATCCTGTTCCGTGTTCTTCAAACTGCTCTCCTGCTAATCTTACTTTCTTCAAGTTCAGCAAGAACAGACGCTTTTCTCCAATCATTTGTGGGTTCATTTTTGAATGCCGGTTGGCGGTTTTTCTGACTTATGTTTCCCTTCCATCTTCTGTTCCTCCTCCTCATCACTCCTTTTTCCTCTCTGTCTCGCCATACCTCTCCTCTATCTCTAACTTCTCTGTGTGCGTGTGTGTGTGTGTGTGTGCACCTACACATCTGTTTCCTATCCATCCCCCCTGTATTCGTGTTGGTTGCGTGTGACCCCTGCGCGTGTGACCCCTGACCTCTCCCCAGCAGATGCAGCCCCTGCACCACCAGCAGCACCACCACCAGCAGCAGCAGCACTTGGGCTCCGGGCCCCCGCCTCTGCTGCTGGCCCCCAGGGCCACGGTGCCCAACGTCCAGGTGCAGGGCCAGAGGATCATCCAGCAGGGCCTCATCCGCGTGGCCAACGTGCCCAACACCAACGTCATGGTCAACATCCCCCAGGTTAGGCTGTCCTCTCTGGACCCCCGACCCCCCAGAGGCCCCCGGAACACTCGAACACTCGTACCACGCGGCTCAGCAGAGCCCTGACACTGGGTCGGTTCTGTGTGTGTGTGTGTGTGTGTTCCTGGGTTCTAACGAGGACGTCTCTCTTCTCCCGTGTGCTCCCCCCCCCCCCCCCAGGCCTCCCCGACCAACCTGAAGGCCTCGTCCCAGTCCAACAGCAAGGAGTCGACGGCCAGCCGGCAGGCGGCAGCCAAGCTGGCGCTGTGCAAGCAGCTGGAGAAGACCCTGCTGGAGATCCCCCCGCCCAAGCCCCCCGCCCCCGAGCTCAACTTCCTGCCCTCAGCAGCCAACAACGAGTTCATCTACCTGGTGGGGCTGGAGGATGTGGTGCAGAACCTGCTGGACACGCTGGGCCGAGGTGGGTACAGCCCCGCCCCTGGCCCCCGCTCCCCTCGCCATCTACATGAATTCACATTTGGATTTATTTACCAGATAGAAATACAAGTTTATTTTTCATTTATACAAGGGTTCTGACCCCACAAGTTATTTTCCACCTAGTTAGACTTGGTGTCTCTAGGTGGTGAGAGACAGAGAGAGAGGAAGAGGGAGACAGAGGGAGAGGGAGACAGAGGGAGACAGAGGGAGACAGAGGGAGAGAGAGGGAGAGAGAGGGAGAGAGAGGGAGAGAGAGGGAGGGAGAGAGCGAGAGCGAGAGAGAGAGAGAGAGAGTCTCACAGGATAATAACAGATTTTTGTTTTCTCTCCTCTCCGTTCCTCTGGCAGGCAAGCAGCTGGGAGTGTCCTCCCCCAGCCCCTCCCCCAAAGACCCCTTCAGCTGCTCCCAGTGCAAGACGGACTTCACCTCCCGCTGGAGGAAGGAGAAGGCCGGGGGCGTCATGTGCGACCAGTGCATGTCCTCCAACCAGAAGAAGTCCCTGAAGGCCGAGCACACCAATCGCCTGAAGGCGGCGTTCGTCAAGGCGCTGCAGCAGGAGCAGGAGATCGAGCAGCGCATCCTCCAGCAGGCCGCCGCCTCGGCCGTCGCCAAGACGACGGCGTCCCCGGCGCTCATGAAGAGCGAGCAGCAGGTGTTCGTGTCCCATCAGTACAAGCAGGGCCGCGCCCAGCTGCAGCAGACGCAGCATAGAGCCAGCCAGCCAATGGCCAGGCACCACTCCACCATCAAGCAGGTCAGCTGCTCCCCTGTGCCGCCTCCCACTTCCTCCCCTTTCAAGTACTAGAACCCCCCCCCCGCCCCCTTTCTGTCTTTCTGATACTTTCTGAACCCCCCCTCCCCCTTCTCTGTTTGTGATTCATGACTAGAATGCTCGAACGAGAAGTGTCCACATTTGTGGGCCGCTCGATGGTTTATGACACTGACGTATTGTTGATCTCTCTCTCTCGTTCTCTGTCTCTACTTCTTTTTCCTTCTCTCTCTCTCTCTCTCTCTCTCTCTCTCTCTCTCTCTCTCTCTCTCCTTCTCTCTCTCTCTCTCTCTCTCTCCTCTGTCTCCCTCAGAGCCCTGGGCAGTTGTCCCGTAGTGTCCAGTCGGCCATGGGGTCACGCGGGGTCACCCACACGTTCTCCACGTCCTCCCAGCTGCAGAACGCCGTGACGACGGCGGCGGCGTCGCTGGTCAGCAGGCCAGGTAAGCATGCGGTGCGCCCGGCGCAGGGGGCAAAGGTCAGCAGCGGCGTCGCCCCGGCCAGCACCTGGAGGAAGCAGACCAGCGGGACCACAGGTAGATCCCCCTCTCCTCACACTCTCTCCTCTCACTCTCTCCTCTCCCCCCTTCCTCTCTCCCCCCTCCCTCCCCCTCCCTCCCTTCCCCACCCCTTGCACTGAACGACCTGCAGAGACCCACGTGATCTCTCCGACGCAATGTCTCCCTCTCTCTCCCTCTCTCACTCTTCTCTCTCATTCTCGTTCTCTCTCCCTGTTTTCTTCTACCTGGTGATGGGTGATGATCTGTGTCAACATAAGATAGAGAGAGAGAGAGAGAGAGAGAGAGAGAGAGACAGACTGGTGTGCTGAGCCCAGCTGGTGTGTGTGTGTGTGTCCCTCCAGGCGTGACCATGGCCTACGTCAACCCCAGCCTGTCTGTCCACAAGAGCAGCTCCTCGGCCGTGGAGCGCCAGAGGGAATACCTGCTGGACATGATCCCCTCCAGGCCCCTCTCCCAGACAGCCAACACATGGAAATAGTCAGCCTCCAGACCCCAGCCTCCAGACCCCAGCCTCCAGACCCCAGCCTCCAGACCCCAGCCTCCACCCCCCCCCCCCAGCAACCCAGAGGCTGATTCAGCTGGATATCGTCCATCAGCCTCCACACAACAGACTGAACATCTGCGCTGGACGAAAAACAACAACAACAACCTGGGGATTATTTGATATCAACCAATGAGAGAGCACCACCACTTCACCATCTTCCTGTTTTCTGTGTTGTGGAGCAGGGTGGTATTGGACGTCATACAGGGGGGGGGGGGGGGCTGGGGGGGAGAAGGAGGCTCACCCTTTTCACCTCCCCACCCCTCCCATCCCGCCTCTGTCAGTTAAGATCTTTTACGGTTTTGGGAAGAAGTGATCTCACACTGTCACTCCCAAACCAAGCCCCGCCCCCCGCCGGCCTCCCTCTGATTGGCTGGGCTGGCTTCCCCTGGTGACTGCACTGTTAACATGATACACTGTGGATGATGCCTTACTCGACACACACACCGACACACACACACACGAGCGAGGCGAGACCAGACCAGCACCTCAGCAGTGACAGCACTGAGGAGCATCATGGCAGGGATTGTGGTCGAGCTCAGAGGACCACAAACTTTCATACAAAAATGATAAGCTTCAGCGTTGCAAAAAAGTATATACAAAAAAAAGATTAAAAAAAAGACAAGAAAAAGAAAAAAACGTTTCAGAAATGTCTCCATCTGACTGCCTCAGTCACCAATGGTTTATCAAGCAGGGGAGGTAAGTAAGGTGTGTGTGTGTGTGGGGGGAGGGGTATTTTGTATGGCTAAATTGTAGAATATTTGACCCCTCCACCCCCCTTCATTCTGTAAAGTAATACTGTGTAAAGAGATATTGCGATCCCTAATATTTTTGGACGTGGCCTCTTGTTGAGGCCTGTTTAAAGGGTAATGTTACTGATAAGGTGGTTTTACATCTGCTGGTGTCCTGTTCGATTTTTAAACATTCGTTATTTGGGGGGTGAAAAAAAGGATTATGGTAACTGACTAAAACACGGAACACGACGTAAGGAGCCGTCACTTAGGAAACCTTCCAAAGAAACGGCGACGAGTCCAATAATAGACCCCTGGTTGTTTTATTTGAACCCTCGGGATGTTTAAAAAAAAAAAAAATCGGAAGCGGGAGGGTGGGGGGGGGGGTTAAAGGCATGTCATCTTTTAGTGACATCATTGTTTTGCTTTTTAGTCCTACGGTTGTGGTGGATTATTTTTCTTTTGTCCAGTCACTCCTGAGAGCCCAACTCTTTGTCTAATAAGCTGGACAGCTTTCAGAATTTAGTTATGCATAAACCCTTTAGCATTAGCGTTTCTTTTACAAGGAATTGAGTGGATGAGTTTGAGGTTAAGTCCCCGATTTAGCTTAGCTATCCGACTTGTCGGAATGTCAGCATGTTTCGATGTTTAAGAGGGCAGAAAATGTGTGCTAAGCTAACACTAATGGGACTTGAAGCGAAAACCACACTTACAAAACGATCGTATTCCTTCTGAGAGAGGCCTGACGAAACTAGAGCTTTCCTTGTGTACGGCTCCCAAAAGATGAGTCGATTCTATTGCCTTCTCCTGGTTCACACTGCCAAGGCTGAAACTGCATTTTAGGGGCCTTGTAGACACGACAGCTAATCTGAAAATATAAAACAATGCTTTGAATTTAGGTTCTTACTCTGTGCTGCACCATTTCAAATCTTCTTTTTGTATTATTCTCCCTCTCCCTTTTTCTCTCCTTTTCCCCTCAATAAATGTTCCTTCTTTTTCTTGACATGTTTTGATGGCTGTGTGTGTGTGTGTGAGATGTATTCCAGATCTTACGATTATGTGTGAGACGTTTGTGTATGTCTGTGTTTCTTAACAAATGGGCTCTGTGGGTCCTAAGTCTATGAAATCTTAAAGGTGCTGGTGCACACACGAACTCTTTGAGTAAAGAACTTTTGTGTTTGTCACACACGGCCCACACATGACTCAGTACCTGTAAGCAATATTGCTGGTTATCATCACCCGTTGTCATTATTCTGAAGCCTTTTAGAAAACCGTATGTTTGTCAGAAGTCTTCTAGGTGAGACTGTATGCCTCATGCAGTGGACTACTTTTCTCTCAAGATTTTTTAGACTTTTTACAGATCATAGTACACTGAAGTGACTAGGTTGCCTTTTGAAAGCATATTTTAAACTTCTGGGTCGTGTCTCCGTAGTGTAAAAGCGTCTCCCTGTTCGTGTCTCCTGTCACGGTTGAACCAGACAGGGAGTCTTATATCTGGTTGACTTTGTCCACGTGACCTTCACGTGTCCCAAGTCTACCTGTGTGGATGAGGTTGAAAGGAGACGGTATGAAACGGCAGTTTCGAGATGCTTTCCTGCTCCTGGAGCTGTGTTGGGCTCGGTTTGGCGTCCTCGTGCAGCAGCATCGGTGCTGTCTTTGCTACCTGCTTCTGTGTGACGAGTAGAACACCATTCCGTTTTTGTGGGTGCTCGCTCGGGGGGGGGGGGGGGGGGGAACTAACTATGTACAAGAAATGTTCCTATTTGTTTTGGGGTTTGTTTTCTGCTTTATCAAGTAATAATAATAAACTAATTTTAATCCCTTTCCTTGTCATGTTTATTTTAGTTAGTCAGTGAAGAATTACCCGTTGACATGATCCAAAAAAACACTTTTATTGAGAACCAGGTGTTTGATCGTTAGATCGTTTTCGAAGTCTTCAGTATGGAAAATACCTGACAACTGACCTGACAACAACCATCTGGATTATTATTTTTTTACAAAAACTCTTGTTTGACTCCAATTCCTTCGGGGAGACAACTGTATTTCCCCTGTTCCTGAATGCGGTTACCCATGTTCAGTAACCACTTTGACGCTTAGAATGCCGTGGACCATCTTCTGCGGGACAGGTATATATCTGAGAGGGCTTCTGCTTACTTGACGTGTTCTCTTCGTCCACGCCATCCGTGGGGCCCTCCACAGTGGAGCCCTCCATCGCGACTGGTTTGGAGAGCGCAGCGCTGTACTGTTCCAGTTTAGAGTGGTATGCGTCAGTCATTCGCTCGTGCCTCTCCAGCGTCGAATTCCTCTGCTCTTCAATGGCTTTGAAACTCAGGTCACAAGCAGTTTTTTCTCTCTGGTTTGCTTTGTTAGCGTACTTTTGGCTAGGTGTGAGTGAATTTCGTCTTTCCTTAGACATATTCACGTTTTCTTTCCCACCGCTGAACGTTTGGCTTCCCTGAGTAGGCTATAGTGTTGGAGTTGGAGTAGCCTGTGTGTGTGACTTTTAAAAATCATAATACATTATCGTGATTTACGGGTGTACACAAAGTTCAGATAGTTGCCATGGTCCAAACCTGTTATTGGGCTACTTATCTTTGTAGTTGCCAGGTTCAGGTTGCTTTATTGTTCAACATTTGGTTATGAAACTATATGCAAAAGCCGTTAGTTTTTTTCCCCTCGGGACTAGACACAGACTTCAAAACAAATCGTGACAACACATCAAGAAGTAAGTTTGTTTTGCAATTGAACCACGTTTAATGATACACTCATCCCAAAGCCTCTTGTCTATTGCAGCCAAGACTGCTCTAACACCTGTTTTATGGTCGGACGGTTCGAGGGGCTGAACTGCAACAAAACTTTGATGCATTCTCGGCAAGGTTCGCTCACTGTTGAGTCTTCTGGATAGACCAAGGCCTTGCGCTGGATGCGCGGGAGCTTGCTGACGTTGGTATCGTCGAACGGCATGCACCCGGTGACCATGACATACAGAATAACACCCAGACTCCACACATCATATTTCTTAGGGTCGTACGGAACTCCAAGGAGGACCTCGGGTGGGGCATAGGCCGCAGATCCGCAGTAGGTGCTACTCAGTTCCGGGTAGCCCGCAGAAAACCTCCCAAAACCAAAGTCGGTGATCTTCACCTGATTGTCTATAGTCAGTAGTACATTTTCACACTTCAAGTCTCTATGCACGATGTTGTTTTCGTGAAGGTAGTCCACAGCGCTGACAATCTGGGAGAACATAGGCTTGGCCTGGTCTTCAGCGATGCAACTGACCTCTTGGATCTTTTGGAGTAAATCCGTTACTGCTGCCTCCATAACAATGTATAGTTTCCCGTTGCAAACTTCGATGAATTCGTGCACATGCACTATGTTGGCGTGTCTGACAGTTCTCAACAGTGCTAGTTCTCTGGGTAGAAACTTGCTCACGAAGTCAAGAGGTGCCTTTCTACGGTCAACGATTTTGATGGCGACCTGTGAGTTGTGTTTCTGTGAGCTGGCCAGTTTGACTTTGGAGTAGCTTCCCTCGCCGATCGTTATCCCCAGTTTGTAACCCATCCCGCGCAAAACCTTCTCGGTGTGCATTTTTGAATTTGGCAGGTAGGTTTGAGTTACTGATCTTCAAAATGTGACCGGTTCATCTCGACATCAGGGGTCTCAGTCGCAGCCCCTGAACAGTCAGCAACCAACTTGAATGACAGGTGCTGGTGTCTGATGTGGCAAAATTGGAACGACAGTGGCCTGTAGTAGGTGTTACTAAAAGAACGGTGTTATGACGTCATAACCACCTGTCAGCACCTGAGATCATCAGCATCCTTCACCTCCCTTCATTGAGATTTGTGGGGTCCCCCCCTTAACCCTTGTGCTGCCTTCGGGTCACATGACCCAAAGGTTCACAACGAACCATTGTTGTGTTTACCCAATTGTACCCAATACAAAAACAAATAAATAGCATTTTCTTTTAACCTTCGCAATGTGGGGGGTCTGAGACAGCCCAACGGTTAAAAGAAAATTACTCACTTTGTTTTTGTATGCGGTAAAGTTGTCGTAATACGACGGTGGGTCACAATGACTGATGGGTCAGAATGACCCGAAGATAACACAAGGGTTAAGAGATCTGATGGAACAGTTCGTGGACTTATTACGACGTACGCTAGAAAACTCATGGAAGGCCTTGTCCACACTTTGTGCCTAAAATATTTGTGTATTTTTATTCCTTTGTGTTGAACTGGACATTTTAATTTATGTCCTCAGTTCTGTCTACCAACAGTGTATACAGTGTATACCTTCAAGAAAAGGCTCAAGACGGGAGTACAACGGTACTTTGCTGGACCCCATGTTAGTTTCCTCAAGGTTAGAAATGACTCTTGCTTAGAGTCTTGCTGCTCATGTTGGTTAGTGGTTACTGATTTAAATTGTTGTACTCGCAGGTATACAGGTACATTTGCACTTATAGCGATTCATGTTGTTTAATTGTAACTTGTTTAACTACATGCTCTTTTGGTTCTTCCCTTTGGCACTTATTTTGGTTGTTCACAATATGTGCTTAATGTTTTGGCTACCCGCAATGTTTTTGGGGCTATCTTGTTGTTCTTATCAGTGACCTATGCACTTTGTAAAGCTCTCTCTTGGAAGTCGCTTTGGATAAAAGCGTCTGCTAAATGAATAAATGTAAATGTATACAAGCGCTGGCTGTAACTGCGTTCTTCAACCACAGGGTGGCGCACTGTACCAACAATCCTTGCCAGTCTGGTTGTAGCGTCTCTGTTGCCAACAAATCTCTGCACAACGGACGTTTCTTTTTTCGTTTAAAATTGTTATGGATAAAATTTGCATGACCCATTAGGAGAGAAAATGTTTTATAATCACCGCAGCGTCTTTATTATAACAAACCACAAATATGGCACCCTATAGGAAAATATGATTCATAATTTGGCCCTCAATGTTACAACACTGAAAATAAGATAACAGACCTTAAACTTTCATCTCGATCAGAAACAATACTTGGCTGATTTAGGCTCACAGCAAGTTATTTCACAATTTTCAGCCGGCCCCTGGAATGCAGACTAGGAGAAATAGGGAGGGAGAGAGAGCAGGACTGACCTTTGTTGAAGAATGTGAGCTATTGTTTGTTATCTCGACCTAGTTAGCTAGACACTGCAGCCCTTGGCAGCTTTTGGCGCGGGGTGTGAGTTTGTTCTGTATGTTCAGTCTTTATCCATGGAGAATACACAAAGTCTATGTGCTTGTGTGTTCCCCACAGTCCCCCCCACATCCCATAATACCAAGATGGACCTTCTCTTTAAGAGAGCATCTTATTTCGTTAGCTGGGGTCGCCCCTCAGCCAGGCTGTGTATATCCACATGAACCATTTGTTGCATGAAGTCGACAAGTACGACTGAGTACAGACATAATGGCATCCTTCTGATGCTGCAGTTTAACAATGCAGCGTGCACCCTGCGATGATGGTAATAATAGTAGAAATCGCTATTGAGATGAATGTTATTCTCAGAGCTGCTGAGGGATGCATGCCCCACCCTGCTCTAGATTCTCCTTCATTGGCTCGTTCGTTGAGCCGCTGTGTTGGGTGAGAGGGGGTGGGGAAAGGGTGTTCTCTCTCTTTCTCTCTCTCCCTCTTTCTCTGTCTTTCTCTCTCTTTCTCTCTCTTCCTCTCTCTCTCTTTCTCTCTCTTTCTCTTTCTCCCTCTTTCTCTCTCTTTCTCTATCTCCCTCTATCTCTTTCTCTTTTTTCTCTCTCTCTCTCTTTTTCTCTCTCCCTCTCCCTGACTGGCTGACTGAGCTTCTATGAGCGCCACAGCCTGGACCAATCGTCTGTCTCCCACGGTATCTCCCTGCCTGTTAATTGGCTGCCTGACTCCGCCAGAGCAGCTGAGACCCACACCCAGCTGGCTTTATCAGAGAGCAAGCTGGAGCCAAGTAGAGACAGAGAGAGAGAGAGAGACAGAGAGAGAGAGAGACAGAGAGAGAGACAGAGAGAGAGAGAGAGAGAGAGAGAGAGTGAGAGAAATAAAGAGTCAGTCGGCGAGCGAGGGCACACGCGAGAGAGAGAGAGTGTAGTCTCTGTGAAGCAGTGCAGCTCGTTCTCCCCCCCTGTTGCTGAATCTTCGCAGCCTGACGGACAAGATGAACCACAGCTCCATAGAACCGGCAGAGACCATTGAGGCACTGCGCTACATCAGGTAGGAGGAATCAACACACGGGGTGGATGTTACTCCATGTCCCAGACCGCGTCTAATTCAGCTCTATTAGGATTAGAACGGCAATAGGTGAGAGGGATGATGTCAATGCTAACTGTGAATAACGTTTCACACCCTGCTGGTGAATGTGAACTTCAAACTGTGGTACCTGTGAGAGGTGCAGGCGGTTCTGGTATTCTGTGTGCGTCACACACAAGTTCGAAATGTGTGTGTGTGTGTGTGTGTGTCGCTCAGCCGATTGGTGTTCCGGGCACTAAGACGCGTGTCTGTCTGTTGTTGGAGCTGCATACTCATCAGGTGCAGAACACTTTTATTCAGCAGATGACACGACCTGCCACACAAACTCAGAACACTGCTGCTACCCTAGTGTGTCTGTGAATGTGCGTAGGAAAGAGAGACAGGGAGAGGGGGTGTAGAGAGAGATCAGAATGCCCACCTGTGACTCGGTCAGGACACGACGGTACAGGGAGGATTGTGACGATCCATGAGTTCTCCACTGAGGTCCAACTGTGTCAGGTTGTACTATCAAAGAGATGGTTCTGTAATGAGGACTACCTGTGGTGTCCCACATTCTAACTTTGCACAGAGAATGCCCTCTGGTACGCACAGCAATGCATTGAACTCAGATATGTTACAAGGGGTCCAATATATGTAGTTTTTGATTAAAGACATAGATCTAGAAACAGCTAATGTTCATCTTATGTACATCTTTTTTATGTTTCTTTGGATAAAATTGAGTATATTTAAAATGTAATACCTTATTCAAGTTCAATTCTGTGTTTAAAAATGGGCACAATTTCGGTCTACAGATAATCAGATGATCTGATTATCTTTTGTCAAGTCTTTTCTGTCTCCAACTTTCCACTCTTGATTGAGTTACCATAATAGCTCCCGTTATAAAATCAGCCAGCCCTTGTTAAATACAGGGTTTTACGCAACCTCACTGCGCAGCTCTGCTCTTAATTCTTAATTAGATTCAATAGACAGTAAATCAAGCTTTTTAATCAGGCTGCATGTTAGATGCACTGTACCTGGCACCAAGCACACACACACACACATGTAGAGACACAAGTGATCACATGTTCTCTCTCTGTCAGACACCCCCCCCCCCCCCGTGCCATCATCAAGAGGAGGCTTTTTATAGAGAGCTACTGCTGTAAAAGCATGTGAAGGAGTACTTCATGTGCACGCACACACACACACGCACACACACAGGCGTAAGATGGCTCTAGAGCACCATGTAGTGGGCGAGGAGGCTGATAAAATGGCATGGTGTGTGCAGACTCATGAAGGGGAGATGACAAGCTGTGTGTGGATACTGTGGAGAGTTGATTACTACACTCGTGCTGACTCCCATCCCTCTTCCCCCCAGCTACTCTCATATCTGAACAAGTGCATGGGCTGGTGGCCTGCAAACACAAGTTTATGAAATGTAAATAATCTGGCCCTCATTCGTGCATGCTTATAGACACAGAGAGAGAGAGAGAGAGAGAGACATTGATTTGTGTTAGCATAATGTACTCCAATTAGAGTACCCATCATGTACTCTAATTGGCTCTTCTTCTCCATATGAGAGCTAAATTATCCCAGTGGGTTTTCCCCTTGGGGGTTTGTAAAATGATGGCTGTAGCCTCAGTTAAGACCATGTCAGGTATTAAGCCGTTAATGGTGGCTTTGAGCTTCTGTTTATTCTTACTTTGGAGGTTTACCTTAGGGGGCTCACGATTACTACCTGATGAATCAAGAGGGATTCCTTAAATAACCCCCTTACTGCACTAAATGACAACAATTATTGAGAACATTTATATTTTACATGTCATTCATGATTAATGTTCATGTACATTCCCCTCAAGCATACAGTATTGTCATAGCAACTGATCGCAGCTGGAGCCTAGCCAGAGTATTAGATGAACGTGCTGATAAATAAAGTCGGTTTCCAGGGGAAAAATGCGTATTTTGCCATTTATATAATGCCGGGGATGAGATCATGTAGATGGTGTGTGAGTGATCCGGGACTGGGAGAGGAGGAGGCTGTGTGAGTGATCCAGCGCTGGGGGACTGGGAGAGGAGGAGGCTGTGTGAGTGATCCAGCGCTGGGGGACTGGGAGAGGAGGAGGCTGTGTCAGCGGGGTGAGCCGGGCATCAGCTGGGCTTCTCTGTGACTCGCTGCCTCTTGGCTTCTCTGTCTCCTCTCATCTCTGTCTCCTCTGATGTGGATCACTCAGGTGGCCTCCCCCTGTCCCTCAACATCCTTTTAAATACACAGGCTCTCTCTCTCTCTCTCTCTCTCTCTCTCTCTCTCTCTCTCTCTCTCTCTCTCTCTCTCTCTCTCTCTCTCTCTCTCTCTCTCTCTCTCTCTCTCTCTCTCTCTCTCTCTCTCTCTCTCTCTCTCTCTCTCTCTCTCTCTCTCTCTCTCTCTCTCTCTCTCTCTCTCTCTCTCTCTCTCTCTCTCTCTCTCTCTCTCTCTCTGTGTGTCGCTCTGTCGCTCTCTCCATTTCCCTTTCTGACACGCGCACAAAAGCCCATCCTCTCCAGTCTCCCTCATAGTCACTATTAAGTACAGGTAGGCCTGGTGGAAATGTCATGAGCCGAGGTAAAGGTCAGTCACATCAAGCTTGTGTGTTCTCTGTCACCGTGGCTAATGGCAGTGCTCCTGTGGCCCTCGCGTGCTTGAGCCTTACAGCTGTTGACCTTGCTCCTTCTCTTCCCTCATCTCCTGCTGGTCACCTCCCGCCCCTCACCTACTGCGCTCTCCTCCTCACCCGCCCCTCACCTCCTCACCTCCTCACCCGCCCCTCACCTACTGCGCTCTCCTCCTCACCCGCCCCTCACCTCCTCACCCGCCCCTCTCCTCCTCACCTCCTCACCCGCCCCTCTCCTCCTCACCTCCTCACCCGCCCCTCTCCTCCTCACCCGCCCCTCTCCTCCTCACCTCCTCACCCGCCCCTCTCCTCGTCACCCGCCCCTCTCCTCCTCACCTCCTCACCCGCCCCTCTCCTCCTCACCCGCCCCTCACCTACTGCGCTCTCCTCCTCGCCCACCCCTCACCTACTGCGCTCTCCTCCTCACCCGCCCCTCACCTACTGCGCTCTCCTCCTCACCCGCCCCTCTCCTCCTCACCCGCCCCTCTCCTCCTCTCCTCCTCACCCGCCCCTCTCCTCCTCTCCTCCTCACCCGCCCCTCTCCTCCTCTCCTCCTCACCCGCCACCCTCCTCCTCACCCGCCCCTTTCCTCTCCTTGCCCCCGTTGGCAGCTGTTTCTCTGGAGCTCCCTGTGTCTGCGCGAAGGCTGAGGTGTTTATTTATAGCTACAAGCTACCAAATGCAATAATGAAGGCGGAGGAAAGGAGAAGCAGCATTTGTTACCAGGCATTGTGTAGTGTGCAGGGGCTTCAGCCATTAAAGTCACATTAGGCCTAAGAGCACTCGATTTACAGGGTTGGGAGTGAGAGTGTGCACGGCATACAGGCATCGGGTTGGCAGGTGGCGGGAGGGTACAAATGGGGCCTGGTAGAATTGAATTATGAGACGAAAAAAGAATGCCGCTCGTCTGATTCGATTTTGGGCTTTTCGATCTGTTAAATGCAGACCAGAGCAACAGACGAGCACTCACACAACCACACACACACATGCACACGCACACACACACAGATAGAGCCTCTATTTTGGAACAAATGCTCTGTCACAGGTCCCCTGGGTGTGCGAGTTCTCCAGCTGCTCCAATGCTGAGCTGTTTGAGCTTGAGTTTTTCTGTACTTCTGGAAGCTTCCTGCTTTTCTGACCACTCAGAAAAGACACTACAGGTCCACTCACGGATCTGCTGACTCAGGCTATACTTTCATTGAAAAAGTAACTGCTAGAGTACTGAACCAGAGAGGCAGCTACCCAATACCAATGAGCCACTGTTTGAAAGGCCAATGATTTGTTTGAGATGATTCAGATAGCTGTATGAGTTTGTTTTGTTTGTTGGATGTTTGAATATCAGTCATGCCCTTTAAACCAGGCACACGGTGTTGTTTTTCCCCAATGTTCTATCTGCTTAAGCAATACTGGCAGGTCTGTGTGTGTGTGTATGTATGTATGAATAAGCAATACTTCTTCATGGTTCTACTTCATAACTGATCATTTGAATGGATTTGGACAGCAGAGATAGAGAGATGGGCTGATATGCATTATTGAACTATTTCCTTCCTTTGTGCCTGTGTGTATGTCTGTGTGTGTGTGTGTGTGTGTGTGTGTGTGTGTGTTGAGAATGGATGAATAATACAGAGCCTGAGGCTTTGTATAAAAAGACGGACAGTTTCTCCTCTCCTCAACATGTCTCTAATGAGTGTCACTGGCTGAGGCGAGGATAATTAAGTGTGAGAATCAAGACAGCATGTGTGTGTGTGTGTGTGTGTGTTTGTAAACATGTGGTCCCAAGGTAATGTGCCTATGGTCTTTTTTGCAGACAAATCATTCCTCCCAAGCACACAGGCTCTTTTCATCCCCAAAATATCGAAGGTCGTTGAGATACCCTTCAGGAAACCTCCTCTCCTTGTTTCTCCTTCCTCATCTCAGTTCCTCGTCGTGGTAGATTTCCCCTCTCCTGTGGGTGACGGCATCTCCTGCAGCATGCTCTCAAGAGGAAGCCCGTTATTGTAGGATTGGAACCAGTGGTGGGCTTGCCAGTCCTCCCACTTCAAACCTCGAGAACTTTGATGCGTTTATTCCTCCTTCGCGTGTGTGGACGCGAGGAGTAACGAGCGTGAGACAGAATCGTTAAGCGTTTCCATGGAAACCGGAACGTCATTAAGCAGACCAGATAGATGGATACCCCATTCTCACCAGCGACTGATACAGAGCTTTGAAGCAGCAGGCTTTAAAGCTTTCCGATTGATCATGTGGATGAATGGGGAGTAAAACAGCACATTAGCAGAAGATTTGGTGATGCGTAACTGCTGGTTTCACTCGAACGGACCCCCTGGCTAACAGCTCCGCTGACCCTTTTAGGAAGGTGCGCTTCATTCGACGACCGAGGCCCACCTGAGCTGCATCCTGTCTCTTTGATGCTCCTGCACCGGAGGGGGGGGGGGGGGGGGGGGAATCGGCATCCCTTCAAAACTGGCGTTTAATGTCTCCCCCCCCCCCGGGCTTCTCTCTGTGTTTAATCCTCATCAAAGTGTTTAAACTGTGAGTGGCAGCAGCAGCACAATAATGCTGGAGAACAGCTCAAACACAGGCTGCGGAAGACTGTTAATTGGCTAAATGACAGATCCCAGGGTGATTGAGAGATCATGGGAGATGGAGGGTTTGGCCGTGATGATGAGGAGTTCTGTTTTGGCGAGGTTCAGCTGGAGGTGGTGCTCGGTCAATAGCAGACAATATACTACAATATGTAAGGGATAATGCCATCTAGCAGGCCTGTGTGTGTGTGTGTGTGTGTGTGTGTGTGTGTGTTCGCTCAGCCTGATGGAAGCATATCAGTTCTCAAGGTATGTGGACAGCAAACTTGGTAAATGAGTTTTTCTCGGCTCGACAGACTCTGGGCACGTCCTTATCTGAGGTGCTGGATTACTGGATGAGGAAGGACAAGAGATAGTGGGCAAACGTTGGAGGTGTGTGTGTGTGTATATGTGTGTGTATATGTGTGTGTGAGTGCATTCTGTGTGTATATGTGTGTGTGAGTGCATTCTGTGTGTATATGTGTGTGTGAGTGCATTCTGTGTGTATATGTGTGTGTGAGCGCATTCTGTGTGTATATGTGTGTGTGAGTGCATTCTGTGTGTATGTGTGTGTGTGTGTTTTGCCTGATAGGGAGGTTTGAAGCAGTAGGGAGGCATGGATGGTCGGATGAAGAGCAATCGTGCTGTACTTACCTCACCTCTTTCTCTCGCTCTCTTTTATTATCTCCATGACAACAGCAAATGCCAAATTCCAGCAGGGACGATAGAAGAACAACATTTGGAATGTCCCTGGGGGCAATTTTAGGAGGTCTCTGAAAACATTTAGGATGGATTATGGATTTAAAATTCCATAATGTAGGATTCATTCCAGAACCTTCCTTCTCGACAAAATCTCCATGCCCGAAGAAAACCTTCATTGCCCTTCAGTCACCAGATAACCACCCGCACACTGGAAAGTCTATTGACTTCAGTATGAAAAGTTACGAAATCCTGTCTTTTCTTACGTAATGGTGCACATCATTTCCATATTTCTGTATGAGAAGTTGAAGTGTGGGAAAAGGATAGATTTGTGTTCAAAGCTATTGCATTTTTCTGACTGTGATAAGCTGTGCTCCCAGGACCCAGTCGAGTGTGACCAGGGAAATACAGGATTCTGACCTAGGACTATGAAACAGAACCAGCAGCATTCATGGAAGACTGTTGAGGTTACTAAGCGTCAGCCAATCAGAAAACGTAGAAGATGACCTTGGTTCCAGTACGTCAGATGCTCCCAGCATCACCCCCTGTGGTACTAGGTATGGGTCTCCGTGCAGTTGTCAAGCAAGCCCACAATTAGCCCCGCCCACCGTTCACGCCACTTACCGTAAAACAACTTTCCAGAACGGACTATTTAAATTTACATTCCAGGCTCACGCTGCCTCGCGGCCGCGGCCGATGGAGAGAGCCGTCGGAATTTTAAACCTCGACTCATGGAGGCGTAACCATGGTTCCCCGGGCTGCGGCCAACATTAGGCTCAACATGAATCATAGACGCGGGTGAAAGGCAAAGTCACATCATCGGACGTGGCTGAAAGAGTTGATGAGATGACAGAATGGGTACAGTGTCCATTAGTTGTTGTCTGCTTTCATCAGCTCGGTGAGTCAGTGGGCCCGAGGAGGGTCCTAACCTTGCCTGTCCGTACAAAGAGGATAAGAGAGGTCGAGAGACATCCAAAGATAAAGAGAGAGAGAGAGCTGAGGTGAGGTGAACAGTCGAATAACAAGGAGTATGTTTAGGAGACCAAGACCAATAACACAATTATGGTTGTGTGATCTTTAGAAGATGAAGATAATAACCTGAAGATGTCACTCATTTTGTCGGCTATAACACCTGTCACACTCGTGTGTATGATCGGGTTGCCATAGAAACCAGTTGTAGGCCTGTCTTGGCGGGAAAGGGGAAAACTATGGCCCGGCGGTGTTCACTGTTGTGTGCTTGTGTTGGTTCAATATACCAGTACTGTGCATAAGTCTTGGGCACCCAAGATTTTTTACACAAATAATGTCTTATACTGTATTTCTTCAATTAAATGCTACCAGCTTTTCTTGAATTACATGTTTCGATGAGGGCGGTGTGTACACGAGGGCAGCTTTTATTATTATTATTTAATTCGTAATTAAGAACAACACAGGAATTGCGCAAAGCAGTTTATTAATTAGTAGGCGACATCTCTGGTGTCTTGTCGGTGAGGAGGCAGATGAGGATACTAATAGTGATGCAGAAAGTTTTGTATACTTTTTTACTACCTATTTGTAGTAAAAATTAATTTGAATTATAGTAAATCTAAATTTAATGTTGCTGCAGGGCAGCGTTTAAGTGTATCAGATTTGAATGCAACGTTTAATCAAAGAAATATATGTAATATAATTTTTTTATTTGTGCAGCAGTATAAAAGTGTAATTTTGCTAAACTTTTTGTTAAATTTCATTTTTTCTTAAAGCATTTTTCCTTAACCTTTTTTATTTTTATTGTGCCTAAGACTTTTGCACAGTACTGTACCTGTAGGGAATTCTTATTGATTTGTGAAACAAACACTTCTGCGGTTTATTGCAGATAAAAGGGAAACTGAAGATTTTATGTAACTGTAAGTAGAATGCTGGTGGTTATCTCTGTGTCTTGCGTGTTTGTATGCTTGTATACTTTTGTGTGCGTGTCTATAAAGTTGGTTGATTAATATTAAGTTAAGTATTGTAAATGTACAGTGTGTGTGTGTGTGTGTGTGTGTGCAAGTTTGGCGTGTTTCTAGGTGTGTGTGATGCTGTCACTAGAGGCATCCAGGAAGACTCTCCCGGGTAATTGGCTCCAGGGTCTCGCTCCGCTGATTTCTGATTGGAGCTCTGATGTGGAATTCCTGATGATGTCAACGATCGCTGTGCCTTTCACAAACCCCCTGTTAGTCACACCTACCTGGCTTAGCAAGCAAAGACGTGCTTTCTGCTCCCTTACAACAGCAACTTAAACACTCATGTGTTTATTTAGCGGACGCTATTATCCAAAGTAATGTACAAGTAGCGCATTTAGTAGGTACAGCAGAAATGTAGGATCAGTAATGCACAATTTCTGTATTTCAATGGTTACCAAGGAAAATACCAATCCAACACAATAAGTGACAGTCAATAGAGACTCTGAATTCTATCCTCTCAGACACCTTTAGCTCAGTGGGGGTTGTGCTGTTGCCGGGGCAGTGGATGATTGACAGTTGCTAAGGTTCCATATCCCCCACTGGCCATCTGTGGCGCTGGCGCTAACGATGAGAGACAGTCAGCGGATGGCCGGGGGAAACAGCCAATCAACACGCCACTCAGGAGCCGCCTTCCAGCCAATCACACACCAGGAGTTCAAGAACAGAGGGCTCTCGAGATTGTTACATAACATCCCCCTGTCAGCCTAGGGGACAGGAGTTGGGTATCATCTCTGCCACCCTTCCACCCCAGGCCTTTATTAGAGGTCAGGAGTCTTCGTGAGGGAGGATGCAGGGTGGGGTGATATACGTACATGGGCACTGACATCTGGAGGATGTGCACTATTTTTAGCCGCAAAATCAAAGTCAGTTTGGGT